>NW_009188501.1:20451-23337 GCF_000690835.1 Fulmarus glacialis
CAGTTGGCTTGGCCAGTTGTACCATTTCTGGACAGGCACCCGGCGCTGCATGCTGCCGGTGTGTGTGAACACATAGGTGCACCAGCAGAGAAGAGGAAGCCTGGGAAGCCTTTATCGCCCTACCAAATGTTTTGATGCGTGGAAACCACAAACAACCCTTTCTCCAGACTGCAGTGGGTGCAGGTTAGGGAAGGACAAGACAAAGCATGGTCCTATGTGAGTCGAGCTAAGCTGTTCCTCCCCTTGCCTAGCTCAGTCTGCAGGCATTCGTCAGAAATGGTTCAGAACAGGACGGGATATCTTGGGACAAGTGCTCTTTGGGCACAGCCAACACGGGACAGGCAGGCTGGACTCCCAGCTTTGATGTATGCACTTGCCAGCCCGGCTGTTACCCGTCATCCCAGTGCTCACGCTGGCTTCTGTGCTGCTCTGAGGTGCACGCAAAGTCCACTTCCCCTGGAGCTTCAGCCCCAGACAGTTTTCCTTCTGGAGAGCTCACTTCAGCAGAGAGAGGCAGGAAGGCACCTGCTGTATGTTGAAAGCCTCTGCCCATTCCAGTAGCACCCCTGAATGCCGGCAGCTGGTCCAGCTCCCTTGGGAAGCACCCCAGCACTATCACCTGGCCCACACCACGCTGTGTGGTGCTCATGCAGTGGACGTTTCAAGTAGTGCTTGCCTTCAAGGAGAAGGCAAAGTGCTGCAGCTGCTCCTGGAAACACCTGATCCTTGCAGAGCTGAAGCTGGAGTAGGGGAGCCCTCCCTTGGCTGAAGGGTTTATGGGGTAAGTGTGGCTCAGAGACAGGACCATCCAGGCCAAGCACTCCCTGGGACAGTCCTTGGGAAATTCTGGCAAGGCAGCATCGTTACGATCGCTGACCCTGGGCTTCTTTAAAGGGCTGTCTTACCATCCTCCTCTGTTGTCTGATTTTTGACTCCTGAAAGAGCTGGAATGAGGAGCCTTGACTCTTCATTGAATTACTCTTCATTGAATGAGCCATTGCACAGCAAAAGTGAAGTCTCATGTAGCTGTTGAAGTCATTATGTCTCAATTTGCAGGAAGGGTTGGCCTGTGGACACGCTCCTTGCAGCTTCCCTCGCTGCTGTGGCCAGTGGTACCCGCTGGCAGCGTGACCCTCTGGAAAAGCAGGCGTGTGTGTGGGACCAACCCTTGTGGACCAGCAGGCTTATCTGCAGAGACCAGGGCATCTGCTCGCTGAGGGATCCCGGTTAGACAAAGTCCTTCCAGTTGTTTCTCCTCGTGTCTGCTATCGTCCAAGGAAACTACACCCTGCAGTAATGCTGGGCTCAGGGTTTTCAAAGGCCAGCTGTCCCTCCACCCAGAAGGCATTGGTAATTTCTCTCCAGCAGGTGCCCCTGAGCAGACCTCATGTGTTTTCTTACCCTTTGTCCATGCAGAACCTGTTCCAAAGTCATGTATGGAGCTTTTTAGTAGCTCTGTCCACAATAAAATTTTCTATGCCCTTTGCTAAACAGTTTCCTCCTTTTTTGCAGTCGTTCATTTATCTGCCCAGTTGATGGTCCCCCCAACTTTTCCCTGCACCTCTGATGTCCCAGCTGGGCTTAACCTGTGGGGGTGACAGTGGTTCCCTCTCCATAGGGCCCTGTGGATGTTAGATGGGACTGCCTTCCCCGAGGGGTAGGGGGTAGACCACCTTCTCCAGGAGGAACGTAACTCCAGCCTGGTTTCTGTGCTGCAGCAGGACGAGCACCACGGGGAGGAGGCCGGTCCGGCTGTGCACCACGCTGCTGGGCTGTACTGGTTCTGTCCTGCCCTGCAGGCTTCTCCACAAGGAGCGGGAGCCCACGGTTTTTGTTGGAGGCCAACAGGACGTCCTGGGCACTCTGATCTGGGGGGTAGGGAAGACATCCTTCTGCTGCCTTCAGCTGAGACGTGGAACATTTCCTCCACTACATCGAGTGCTGGAGGAGGCAGAATAAATCAAGGCTGCAAAACGTGCAATGCCTTGTCCGTGCGTTGGGGCAGCTGGATGCTGAGCGAAGAGCCAGGCCCCAGCAGGACGGGCTCCCAGCGCTGCCACCGTTGGACTCTGATCTCCTGAACCTCATGGGCGGCAGGCAGGATCGTTGTGCCGTCTGGCGTTTGATTTTGGCTGGGGTTTGTGTTTTCGCCACAACTACGTTAAAGGAGGACTGTTGAAAATGCATATTGGGCACCCAAGAGTGAAAATGGTGAGACTGAGATGGTTTTAGCTCCTGGGAGAACCCTTGCAAGTGCAGTTGAGCATCTCATCTGAACTGCTTCATGCCGGGAGGGCCTTTTGCAGATGCTGCTTTGCAATATGCCCGTGTTCTTAGGACCCCGGCTTTGGGTGCTGTGTGTGGTATCCCACAGAGTCGTGGAAGTTTTCCGTGGCAGGGAGCTGGCACCTTTCCAGGATGGTCACAGCAGGGGCAGGCACAGGCTGGGCTCGCTCTTTCCCCACCTCCTTTCTGTCCTTTTGGGACCCTAATGCTGATTCCTGGGGGTGCAGCTGTTGAGGGTGTTTCTGCTGCCCAGGCGAGGCTCACGGCTGCTGCACTGGCTGAGGAACCTCCATAGCAGCAACCAAAAGGAAGGCGTCGCATTAGGGCACCGCCGCAGAGGCCGATGTGCGGGCAGAGCGGTCCTGGCCACCACACCAGAGAATCCCAGTGACCGCCAGCTAAGCCCTTGCTACAGCCGGAGGCCCTCAGAGAGCTGGGTAAGGTGACAGCAGACCTCCTGATGCCTTCAGCTCCCCATCGCTGCAGAAACATTAAGGTCTGGTGTCCCTGAGCACCTTCTCCAGCACTAAATAAAAGGTTTTTTGCCAGGGCACGAACTCTCCCATCAGCAGGAGGCAGCGCCCTGGACTGGCCATTTCC
>NW_009188501.1:23382-23755 GCF_000690835.1 Fulmarus glacialis
CATCGGGAACAAGCAGTGCATTTGCAGGATGGTGACAGCTTTCTGCAGTCCTCTAAAATCATAAATCCCGGTCCCTGGCCACTTGCCAGCGGCTGTGCCAGGCCTCGGAGCGCGTTCCTCTCTCAGCCTTGGCGTGGGACGTACGCCCTGCTTGCTTTCATCTTCGGGTGTGACTCAAGTTTCTTAGTTTTCTCTTTGAAGTCAAGGGGACCTTCCTTTGGGAAATGATTTTTGGCGAGTCTGTTCCTGGGCTCTGTTTTCCACACGTCCTGAGAGCATCTCAAGGGGCTGCCTTGAATTGCAGGGAGGGAGAAGGAAGCTCCTGCCAGAGGCGGGTGCCTTTTCCCCCTCCTCTCTGCCCTGTGCTGTGCAT
>NW_009188502.1:0-5593 GCF_000690835.1 Fulmarus glacialis
GCATTTGCTCCTTCGTAGGCAGAGTGGAAGTCCCCGAGATGCTACCAGGATCCCACCATGCCCGTGGCATCCAGCCAGCCGCTGGAAGACCCCTCTCCCCCACCCCAGCACGCCATCCGTGCCCACTCTCCCCAGCTTCCTCCATCATGTTGGCCACCTTGGAAGAACAGCCAGGAGACACTTTAACAAGGGCCACCACCAAACACGTCTTGGAGAAACCACCTCCACGATCCTCTTCAGCAAAGCACGTTGCCTGGCACCAACCCTCACGCCAGAACACAGCCCGGTGCAGAAGCACAGCAGCTCCCGCTTTCCCATCCCTCTGCTCCTCAAATGGAAGCACCGCTAGAAATTCACCTTTTCTTCTTATTGCTTCATGGCCAGGTCTTTACAATAAGTAGGATTCAAAAGGAAAAAAGTAAAAGTTAATTTTATTTTATTCCCCCAACCCCCCCATATTGGCATGAGCTATACACAAATCATAATTCCTAAAAATAACAAATTGCAGAACAGGGTAATCAGAAGTAAATTGATATTGATAAATAAGCTTTTCTTCCGCGCAGTAGGTGGTTTATTTTAATCTAATGAGTTTTATATTTTCTGAGCTTTCAGATTCCATGATGAAGAGCCGTCCGCGCTAGAATTACGAAGCACTTTGAAATATTGTAATTTTATGGCTCATTTTGTCAGGACTCTTGAAAATGAGATTTGTTCCCAGTGAAAAAATTCGCCCTTTTTTTCTTCTATTCCCTGCAGTGAAGGAAAAAATTTCCTGTTAAATAAATACAGGCCAGCGTATTTGTATGCACGGCGGGGGGGGAGGATGGATGCACGCAGAACAGGGAGCAAGGGGGCATGGCTGCCGGTGCCTGCCACAACCCACCTAAGCCCCGAGACGGTGCTTGCAGGAGAAAGAGCGTGAAAGATGCTCTCTCCCCTTCCTTCACCCCAAAAGCAAAGCTGAGCTTGGTGACATGGGTGTTTTCTCCCCACCCAGCCCAGGGGATGCCCACAAAGCCGACAGCGAGTCCAAGCTTTGGACATCCCAGCTAGCATCAATTGGTGGTATTTAAACATTTCTTCTAGCAGGGAAAAAGCTAGAGCTGTTACTTACTAACAATCAGCAACAGCAAAGTTTCCCACACTTCCAGCAGGTTTACTCCCATTTCACAACAAGGACAGGAGCGGAAACATTTTGTTTGGGGCTGCGAGAGGGTTGCTTTCCCATAGGAAACAAGCTTTAGCTCCAAGGCAACATTAACACATTGTTTAACCAAGAGCCCAAGACCAGAAGAAAATGCCATGTTTGAACTTCTCAATCCATGCAGGAAAACGTTGGCTGGGTTGGAAATGAAATTGATTTTCCAAGTCATTGCAACCGCCGTAAGATAATCCCGATAACTGCCCAGCTCTGCCTTAGCAACGCGCAAACCCTCTGCTGCAGCACACCCCAACCCCTCTATCCCCAAGGAAAGTCATCTCGTGCTACAAGCACAAGCAGCCAATTCACCTCTTCGTTCACGCAATATTAAAACAACACCCTGGGGGCTTTGGGACGGGGGACCCCCATTCCCCGCCGCAGCAGCCACTGCCACCCATCCCTCCGCAGTGAAGGCAGCGTCTTTCTTGGGAAGGTGGAAGAGGAGATGCCCGATTTTTGTTGAGCGGGGCAGCACTGGCTCTACTGAGCCTCCAGCACTGGTTGCTATGATGCCTATGGTGACTAGCAACCATTTTCCATCACAAAATCTCACTCAAGCTGGAACAGCAGCACTTAAACTAGGAGGCAGACTGGGATGGGGTATGGAGACCAAGCCAACAGGCTCCGGGCTCTCCTGGGCTGCACCGACACAGAGAACATGGAGGCAAGGCGGCAAAGGAGCAGCAGGGCGGCGTAGCAGATGATGCTAACGTGGGATGAAAAGGTGGAAAAGCAGCCAACAGCAACAGGGCATAGCTTAAAGAAAAAAAAAAGAGGAGAAAAAAAGGAGGAGGGGGAAGAAGGGTGGGAATCGCTGCTTTAGGAGGAGGTAGAAAGACGAACTCAGTGAAGCAGCACACACAGTCTGGTGTCACAAGACGGGAACCTCTCTCCCGACTCTTACAAACATACAGCGATGGACAAAGTGACAAGTGTAAAGATGCTGAAGACCTGACCCAAAGCCTGCTGGTGAAGCCAGACGCCTTCTTCTTGCGCCCTGCCTGGAAGAAGCAAGGCTTGCCTGCTGACTGGGGCTGGACTTCCAAGCACCACCATCAAAATGATGCAGGAGAAACGTCCAACATCCTCAGGCTCTGACACAACATTTTTGAGCGGGTTTGTAACGCTGCCACGCAGCCTGTGCTCACATATCCTCGGGCACTCCTGCCTGCACTGCTTCAGATGCAAGCACACCGCTTCTGTTTGGTTTGGGTTTTTTAAAGAAAAAAAAGAGGAGAGGACATCTGTGAAGTGGAATTAAAGAAGGAAAAAAAAAAAAAGCGTTCATCTACACATTGCCCACTCCGTTTGCAGAATAATAAGCCCAGGTAGTAGACGATTTGCTCGAGCCCTTTGGCTCAGGCTGACCCTGGAGCGAAGCCGGGGGCTCGGCAGGGCCGTGCACTTGCAGGGACCGGGAAGGACCGGCATGGCACCTCTCTCCTTGCCACACTCACGTCCAGCTTTGAACGTGAGCATCACCTTTTTGCAGCAGCAGGAGGGAAGGCTGCTATAAGCTTCACTCGAAGAAGTACACCCGCAACAGCGTGAGCAATGCAAGGAGAAATTCAGCATCAACTTCAAGAGCAAGCCATCAGCCACGGGACAGGAGCTCCTGGCAATCAGTAGCCAAACTACATTTCAAAGCCCTGCCAAAGACAACGGGTTAGTTATTTCACTTCATCTTCCTTGGCAAACACCCATCGCAGCAGACACCACTCCAAGCCCCCATCAGCACAGGACCCCGGGTACGTGCGCACCCAGGACCTCACCCCGTCTCCCTACCTCCAGCTGCTCCTAAGCTCCAGGCTGGATGTTTGCATCACTAAAAAGAAGCAACAAGGCTATTTGTTCAGTCCTCTGCTAACTCAAACTGCGGGCTGGAAAGGTACATCTCAAAAAGAGAGAGAAATAGGGATGCTTCGGAGGAGGGAAAAAAACCAACCCAAACCAAAAAAAACACCCTCACACTGAGCGACCTGAGCTGCAAAAGCTCTCAGGCCATTTCTTGCCTCATCCAAATCAAGAGAGAAGTGTCCTTGCTGCTTTCGCACAAAGCTCACTTAACTTTCAAGCGAGAGGCACTTTGCTGCAACAGACCTTTTCAAGGCCCGCTGGCTGTTCAAGCTAATAAAAGCGAGGCTTTGCCTGATGGAGTAACACCGTGCGCACGCTGTGGCTAATCACTCGCTAGCTGAAATTTTAGGCGGGGGGGGGAACCCCAAAGCGGTAGAGACAGCACAGGGAAAGGAAGATGGGGCTACTTAGGAGGAACACCCCCCCCTCAAATCCCCCAATCCCCTGAGAGCAGGGGGTCAAACTGAAAGACAAAGGCATTCCGCAGAGATGAAGTTATTTGGATTAATGACAGTAGTTCATCACCGGTGACAGGCTTGTTCACGCAAGCCCTCCGAGGCCCCCAGCCGCGGCTGAGGACCCTCTCAGCTGTCCAGTCCCTCTCCTACATGCCCTTTCCAAAGCTGCAGCAGCCCGGGCACCAGCATATCCCCTTATTTCCAGCAGGATTTTGCCCCCCGTGACCTTCTCCCCAGCATACTCCAAGCAGGACCTCTTTCTCCCCCGGAGAGCAGCTGTTATCAAATGCACAGATCAGGGCAAAGCAATTCAGGCTAAGGACAGAAAAAAAGCCTCACCGCAACGTTGGCTCTGGCAGAGGGGAAGGGGACGTTAGAGCCCTCCCACAGCCAGATCAGAGTTTCCCTTGCAAGACACATCCAGCAAGGTCCTTGGCCCCAGGGCACGGGTTCAAGCGGATGCTCCTGCGAGGCTGCGTAGAAGAAAAAGAGATAACGTGTGCCCAGGATGGCCCCTCTGATCATTTATGGCGCACACCATAGTCAGCGAGCACCCACCAGAGCCACGTGCTAAAATCTTCAAAGCCACCAGGCTCCACGACCAAAGGTTTCCTGCCCACGTTGACCGAAGCTTCGAGCTTGGCACACTGCATGGCACAGCCCGTGCATAAATGCTATTCCAGCCCCTGCTATAATGTCCTGGTCATTACCCAACCACGGGCAAGATCCAGGACACCTGCAAGATTTGGGTGAGTCTTAACCACTGGGATTCCCCATTTCAGCTGCAGAAGCTGCACGCTGAAATAAGGTCCGATAGCAACACAAGCGTGAAGGAATGAATTTTCATGTTTGTAGGTCACGGGCCATAAAAGCCCCGAACTAACCCTCATCCTCCTGTAACATTATTAAAAGTCTTATTGGAGGAAGCAGGACACTGTAGTGGGAAAAAACGCAGACGTTTTGCATGCACTTTGAACTATTTATGTTCACAAAGCAAACCTCCAGATAAATTAGCCAGGCTGCAACAGCCCGGCTGCAAGCAGCTGGGATGTTTTACACCCTAACGAGAGGCCACAGGCCAGCTCCTCATCAAGCCAACCCCATATCCTAAAGCTTCTCAAATTTAAAAATAATCTGTGCTCAAAACCATCTGCACAGAACATCTAACTTCATAAATTAAATCCTTTTTAAGACGTCCTCACCACCCCGGCTGCTCCTGGGGTGTGCTCTGCAGAAGGTTGCAGTGCCCTTTTTCTTTGCATACCTCCATCAGGTCAGCAGGGAAGCTACCACACCACGGACATTATTCTGGAGATTATTGCAGCTGGGCAGAAGAAAACACTTCTGGTGCTACCTCCCTGCTATATCCAGGCAATGCCCCTGGGAGGGACACGCAGCCTCTTTGCACATGGGCTGGGTGCCCTGCCCAGGCCCAGCTACAGCAAACAGCCAAGCTGCCCAGCTCCCACCTCTTGCAAACATTGTTTCTCCCACTTATCGGGGGGAAACCAAAGAAAAAAAAAAAACATCAATTTTTACGGTTTCCCATAAAGGGAGTGTTTTACAACTTGGTCTTAAAACAAAACATTGTATTTTCACGACATGATCTTGACTTGGTGCTACAAAACCTACAGTTTGCCTTCCCGAAACAAGAGAGCTTTGTGCTGGGGAGGGAGGCAGGCAGGCGGAGAAGGAAAATGGAATTGCAAAGGGATTTCCTCTCCTTCTCCCCTGTCCTGGGGAAGGAGGAGAGACAATGGTAAAACTCCCTCCCTTGAAACACCCACTTGGATTTTGACAAATGCAGGTTTCCCATGGGAATACCTTATCCCACAAAAAAAAGAAAAAATTCACGCACCAGCTCTATCCCGTTGCGCTACCGTGCACCAAGGCCACACACACGAGGTGTCCCAGCCTGCCACAGGACGTGCCGGGAAGGAGCCGGGCTTGTTGCGTGCAGCCCGGCCACGGCGGGCACCGGGAAGCGGCAGCTCTGCCAGCCCTCCTGACCCCCTCGACATCTATCGTGCCCCAGGGGATCTGCCACCAGACAGGGCTTTGCCTCCAGCATGGGGCG
>NW_009188503.1:0-3501 GCF_000690835.1 Fulmarus glacialis
GGGTGTGCACCCCTCTTTGAGGAGGGGTGGAGGGATGGATCCCAGCTGGAAGATCTGTATAAATTCAGGATTTCAGATTATGAAATGTAGGTGGGGCTTAGAAAAAAAAGTAAAAAAAAAAAAAAAAAGCACATTTAATTGATTGTTTTCTGTATTTTCTGGCTCACACCGCCATGGTGACAGCACCTATAGGATGCTTTAGGACAATCCAAGTTCATAAAAATGAACAAATAAATAAAGCCTTGCAAAATTCTGGGAACCACCGTATCAGTGTCTTTTAAAATGGTTTTGTTTTTAAGTGCGGAAAAAGTGGAGAACTGTGACCTATTGTGCTACCTATAAATGAAAAGTAGGTACTAAATATTTTATCTTTCCCCACTGGTCTATTTATTCTTCTGCCTTGCTTTTCAATCTTCATGTAAAGTTTGTGCATGAGTGTATGTGTACTTTCTCTCTATAAGCACATACAGTATCTGTAACCGTGGGCTGGATTTAATAATTCAAAGTAATATGAAACCTTGCCAGTATGGAAATAGGCTCGTCATTGGCTGTATCTGCTAGCTAGATAGGATGAAAAAATCTCATTTTCGGAAAAATAATCAAAGATTATCAGCTGCATCTAGGAATTTTTGGAGTCTCACAGAGAAGAGTCACCTCCTCTGCCCATATGCATTTAAACTTCCCCGTTGACACACAAATGTAATGCTTATATTAAAAATATATCTGAATATTTTTGTGTTGTACTCCTGTCACTTGTCTCGCTCTTTGTTTTTTGCCCAGATTCTAGCAAAAGAACGAGGCGAAAATGATGCTGTAGTAATTAGTGGGCAGAGTCAGAGCATTGAAAGAAACACTGAGAGCACAATGAAGTGTAGGAAAAACCACAAAAACTAAACCCCACCAAAACCCAGAGAGCAGAAACCTGGGCTTGACTTCCATCCCCTGCCTGTCTTCCCCAGGCTTCAGCAATCACTTGGGCGCTCGCCTCTATTTTTGTCAGATAGAAATGTGTTTAAGCATATGCTCGGTGTTAAACATATTTAAGTGCTTTGCGAAGTCGCGAGCCGCTGGCCAGGCTCCGGGAAAGAAATGCTGCTCGTCGGAAATGTTAGCTGTAGTCCTTTATCTTTAGCTCTCTTTGTGATGTACAGTAAGATACTTGTAATCTCTTAAGGAGCATTAAGAGCATTTTGCTACCAAAAAGAAATAGTATTCAGGGAATATCACCTAAATTACAGCATGGATACACAACATATTAAAAAAAAAAAATATATATATATATACACACACACACACACTAACAGGCATTAGATGCAGATCCCTGCACATCATGGAGAAGAAAGGTATCTTTGAGCACTGAGTAATGCACTTCATTTTGAAATACTGTGGCCATCATATTTTGAAGGAAAAATTAAACCGGTTAAAAACTTCTTGATCCAATTAAGATCCTCAAAATGTAGTCCCTTTGCCCTTTATATTCCCTCCTTTTTAAAAAAAAAATTCTTATATAAATATAGATATAGAGCATCATGATTGGAATTCCCGGGGGGGATTTTTGTGGAACTTCAGAGCAAATGTGGTTGACACTTGTTCTTCGTTACCCTTGGGCTACTGTTTTGATCATTGACTGAATGGATTTATTCTTGTCAGCACAATGAATTTTTCACTCTTGTTGTAAGTAAATTTTACAATCCTTGTCATGTGTAAATGAAGTACAAGTGTATCCAGGTGCTTTATGTTTCAACCAACTTTGGAAATTTGAAAAAGGAATACCAGCAGATAGAAGAGGTGAAACCTGAAATCCGAATCCCACTTTCATTAAGTGATTCTGGGAAATGCATTGCAATTCAGAGGCCTGATTTTTTTTTTTCATGTGGATGGTAGGCACATGAAACTCTAAACAGCAGTGGTGAAATAATTGGTATGAAGATGGAGAAGCTTAATTTTGATGAAGCAATTAGTAGTTGTTTCCTGATTGCTCTTACTCCTGTGAAGAGGAGGTAAAGAAGATCGTGTCACCTCTTTCATTCTGAACCATTTCACAGCCCCCAAGACCTTTTGCCCTGCTATTGGACACCAGCGAAAGTTGCTTTGAATTTTTTTAGGAAGTGTATTGCGACCATGGATTCTCAAGAAGGTTAAACATAAATTAGTCATAAAGCCAACAAAAGAGAGAGGAAAAGATGAGGCTGTATGATTATCGTCCAAATTTCTATGTTTTCAAACTGCTGGTGTTTAATTAGGAAAAAAAAAAAGGTAGATTCTTTTGCTCTTTAGAATAATAATAATAATAAAAAACGCTTTGGAAAACACTGCCATTTATAACCTCAAACATTAATGTGCAACGAGCTATGTAATGCTGCAGATCTGAGCAGTGTTTAAGACAACAAAGTGCTATTTGATAGTCTAGCCTTTCTGTGGAACAGCTCTTCTTCCTGCCTTTGATGTGTGGATGGTTTATTTAATCAATTATTAATCAAAGTTATGGCATTCTTCTTATATATTTAGGTAAAAACTAAAAGATGCCTTTCCTTGCTTTCTTGTTTAAATAAAAGTTTAAATAGAATGCGGAAATACTTGCTTTTGAACACAAAAAATACATATTGGAGAGCTTCCAGTTTCAAGCGTTTGAGCAGTATATTGTATGTTTAGGAAAAAAGAGGAGGGAAAAAAAATAGACGTTTCTAAGTTCTGTAGCTCAGCCAAAGGCGCCAGAAGGTTTCTGCTAACCTGCCTTGGTATAACAAAGAGCAGGACAAATAATTTGATTAGTGTTTTCTTCGCCCAGGCGCTGAACCCGACACGGCGGTGCTGAGCACGGCGGTGCTGGGGAGCAGGGCGGGCAGCCGGACACTCAGCGCGTGGAGCATCTTGAGCAGTTGGTAACATTTGGCAGCTTAACATAGAAAAAATGACTGCTAGGGAAATCTCAACTGCTGCTAATTAGCAGCAATGAACTGTGGGTAAGGACAGTACATTTTAATGTGAGAAGAATTTTACAATAACCACCACACTGAAAGAAATAGAAGGAAATGCTCCCTAGCTGACCCTTGTGGCAATCTAAGCTGCATATTGCAATAATCCTGTAAATTACTATGCTTTTTTATTCAGTAACTTGGAGTTAATTAGTAATTTAACATTCCTCTACGCTATTAAATGTCTTTCTTGCATTATATTATGTTGTTTCATGGTCTTACCTTAACACTAATGGGGTTTAGTTATATTTTCTCAAAACAGTAACAGTAAAATAAAAGCGAGCTCGAAAATTAATTAGTTCTCTTTTACCTTTGATTTACCTGTTAGTAACAATTAAGTGGCAATGTACAGTTTTGGAGCGGTACGAGGTTAGGCAGAGATGAATAGACTCCCGGGATGTGCTGCTGGCGCGGGGGGGATGAAGAAGAGGAGTGGGCGAAGCGCTGGGGACCGTGCCGCAGGCACCGCGGGCTCGGGGCTGAGCGGGGCCGGGGCAGGCAGGGAGGCGTCCCCCAGCCCTGCATC
>NW_009188504.1:0-17162 GCF_000690835.1 Fulmarus glacialis
CCGTGCACCGAGCGCTGTGCACCAAGGGCCATGTACTGAGCCCTGAGGGCCTCATCCAGCCCCCAGTACGGCCCCATACAGTCCCATAGGTGCCCATATGGTCCCAGAGAGGCCTATCCGGTCCCCTATGGCCCTGTAGAACCCCACGTGGCCTCTTGACCCCAAGGTCCCCTATGGCGTTCGCAAGAATGCGTGGTCACCTATGGAATCCCCACAACCCATCATTCCCTATAAGGTCCCCATGATCCTATGGTGTCTTCACAACCCTGTTGTCCCCTACGGAGTCCCCGTCATCCCTTACAGGGTTCCCCCAGCCCTGTCGTCACCTATGGAGTCCTCACGTCCCCTATGATACCTCCAAGATTCTGTTGTCCCCTATGGAGTACCCATGCCCCCTGTAGAGCCCACATGATGCTGTTGTCCCCTATGAAGTCCCCATGACACCTATGGAGTCCTCATATCCCCTATGACACCTCCAAGACCCTGTTGTCCCCTATAGAGTACCCATGTCCCCTATAGAGCCCATACGATCCTGCTGTCCCCTGTGAAGTCCCCGTGACACCTATGAAGTCTCCACAGCTCTGTTGTCCCCTATGGTGTCCCCATGACTCTGTCATCCCCTACAGGGTCCTCATATCCCCAAGGAATCTCTATGACACCATCATCCCCTATGGAGTCTCCACATCCCCTATGGGGTCCCCACAACTCCGTTGTCACCTACAGAGTCCCCATGACCCCTATGGAGTCCCCACAACTCCGTTGTCACCTACAGAGTCCCCATGACCCCTATGGAGTCCCCACAACTCCGTTGTCACCTACAGAGTCCCCATGACCCCTATGGAGTCCCCACAACTCTGTTGTCACCTACAGAGTCCCCATGACCCCTATGGAGTCCCCACAACTCCGTTGTCCCCTATGGAGTCTTCACGACCCTGTTGTCCCCATGATCCCATCATCCTTTACAGGATCCCCATAGGTCTGTCATCCCCCACGGAGTCCCCACGGCCCCTATGGTGTCCCCCATCATCCCCTATGGAGTCCCCACAATCCTGTTGTCCTCTACAAAGTCCCCACAGCCTCTACGATGTCCCCATGACCCCATCATCCCCTATGGAATCCCCACCACTCTCTTGTCCCCTACAAAGTCCCCATGACAACTATGAAGGCCTCACCACCCTGTTGTCCCCTATAGCGTCCCCATGACCCGTTGTCCCCTACAGCGTCCTCATGTCCCCCTGACACCCCCACCATGCAGATCCAGAGCCAGGCTGTCAGAAAGGACTTTTTTAACCCAAAAAAAAAAAAAAAGGGGGGGCAAGAGGGGACAGCAGGGTGGGAGGCACCCATGGGTGGGGGCCACTCGCTCAGGATGGACACCCAAACATGGTCATGGCCTCGGCGAACTCAATGAAGTCCTGGCAGAGGGCTTGCAGGTCGGGCTCCTGGCATGCCACCTCCAAGGGCCATGCCTCCAGCCACGTGTCCTTGCCGATGAGGTAGGAGAAGCTGGAGACAGCAAGGGGACAGAAGGGACATGGGTCAGAAGGGGGTGGACAACGGGGTGCACAACCCTGTAGGAGACACCGGAGAATCTCGGGCTTGGGGTGGGATGCGTCTCTGTACTTAGGTGTCAGTGTCACCGTGTCCACGTGTCTCTGTGTCCCTATGTCCCATCTACCCATGTCCCCATTCTCCCATGTCTCATGTTCCTGTGTTCCCATGTCCCCACAGATGTGGCCCCGTCTATGTCCCCACACGTGTCCCCGTGTCCCTACCGGCCGCCGGTGACCCACAGGTCGGTGGCCAGCCCCCAGATCAGGTAGTCCTGGCCAGTCTGGAGCCTCAGAGCATCTCGGCACTGCCGGTGGCTCACGAAGGTCCGGTTGCTTCCTGCTGGGTCCTCGTCGGTGCCTGTCCCAGGGGAGGACACAGAGGGGACATGTCACCTCCACCCCAACACAACAGGGACACCCACTTTGCCATGTCCCGCAATGGGGACTCTCAATCCTCAGAGAGCCACTGGCATCCTTGGTGGCACTACCCTACTGGTGTCATCAGCCATGGGTGACACCAGTTCCCTCCGGCTTTCCCCAGCACCCTTGTGTGTCTCCACCCCACCTGGGTGACACCAGCATTCATGGGTGTCCCCAGCACCCTTGGGTGACACCAACTCACCTGGGTTTCCCTTCCCAACGGGTGTCCCCAGCACCATTGGGTGATGCCAACCGACCTGGGGACACCCCAAGCCACCCTAGGGACACCAACCCACCTGGTGTCCCTGCCCCTGGCTGTCCCCAGCCCTAGGTGACCCCCACCATGTCCCTCAGGGTGGCCTTGTCCCCCACCCCTGGGGTGCTCGTACCCATCTTGATGACGGAGAGGATGGTCATGATGTAGTTGTCATGGGACGGCGACTGCTCCACTGCCACCAGCTTCACCTTGTACACTGGGGAGGGGAACATCACCGTGTCACCCCCCACCCCCAGACAGCACCCCCACTCCAAGGTGGCCCCTCAGCATGTGGGGGGTCCTCTGTCCCCCCCTTTCCTCCCCACGTCCCTCTACATCCCCACCTTGTCCCTCTATGTCCCCCTGTCCCCTCCTGTCTCTCCATGTCCCTCACGTTCTTCTATGGCCTTTCATGTCCCCATCCATATCCTTTATGTCCCCTCGATGTGCCCCAACTCCCCCCATGACACCATATCCCCCATTATCCTTCCATGTCCCCCGTGTCCCCCGTGTCCCCCGTGTCCCACCATAGTCAACTCCCGGCTCGCAGGCGCGCTCAATCCGTTGGTTGACGGTGATCGGGACATCTTGCTTCTGCCGCACGAAGCAGTTTTCTGCGGGGACATGGGGACATGGCCGTGACAAGGTCTATTGTAGTAGTGACACGTCCCATCCTGGCAGGCACGTGTCCCACCATAGCAAGGACATGACTCCATCACACTCATGACACATCCCATCTTGTCAATGACGTGTCCCGTCATGGACCCAGTCTGTCCCCGTGTCCCTGTGTCCCCATGTCACCTTCGGCACAGCGGCACACGTCCCCGTAGCAGATCTTGCTCAGTTGCCCACCGTCCTTGTCCGGATGATAGAAACGGGTGCAGCGGTCATCTGCAGGGACACGGGGACATGAGAGGACATGAGGTGGGGGGGGACACAAGGGGAAAGGACCAGTGGGACATGGGGACAGAGCGGTGATGTGTGGAGGGAGAGGGGTCAGCAGGGGATGCAAGGGGACATGGGGACATGGGGGGACATGGTGACACAGGCATGGGGAGAAGATCAGCAGGGACATGGTGGGACAAAGGGACAGGAGGGAACACCGAGGGAGGACACAGAGGGGACTTTGTGGAAGCAAGGGGGACAGAAGAGAGTGTGGGGACAGTGGGGACCTGAAGGTGACACGAGGGGACATGGGGCGCACCGATCTTGTAGTAGCTGTAGACGGTGACGGCCGCGGGCTGGATCAAGCCCACCTGGAATCGCTGGTGGGCCTTGAAGGAGAAACACTCCTCGGCCTTGTGCGAGATCTGGGGACGGGGACACGGGGACATGGGGACACAGGGATGGCAGTCAGCCAGGCGGGGAGTCAGCGTCTCAACACCCAGCCTGGCCCTGTCCCCAGCCATGTCCCCAACTTCATTGCCATCTCTGTCCCTGTTCCAGTCCCTATCCATGTCCCCAACCCCACCTGCATCCCCATCCCATCCCATCCCTGTCCCCATCCTGTCCCCACCCTGTCCCCAACTCCATCCTATGCCCATCCTTGTCCTTGTCCCCACCCTGTCCCCATCCCTGTCCTATCATATCCCTATCCCTGTCCCATCTTGCCCCGTCCCCATCCCTGTCCCACCATGTCCCCATCCCTGTCCCATCTTGCCCCGTCCCCATCCCTGTCCCACCATGTCCCCATCCCTGTCCCATCTTGCCCCATCCCCATCCCTGTCCCACCATGTCCCCATCCCTGTCCCATCTCTGTCCCACCTTGTCCCTGTCCCCATCCCTGTCCCATCATGTCCCCATCCCTGTTCCATCTTGTCCCTGTCCCCATCCCTGTCCCACCACGTCCCCATCCCTGCCCCATCTTGTCCCCATCCCCATGTCCCTTCCTGACCCCCATGTCCCCACCTTGTCAAGGTAGATGACGAGGTTGCTGCGGTCTGATGGTGCTTGGTCAATCTCAAACTTGGAGATGTACCTGTCCACTCCCTCCGTGAGCTGGGGACAGGGACACGGTGACACCGGGCATGCAGGACATGCAGGGACACATGGTGACAAGCAACCGCATCAGGATAGAGGGATGTATGGGCACAGGGGGCACATAGGGACATGGTGATGATGGCCACATGGAGCACGCAGGGACACTTGGCCATGGCAGGATGCAGGGGACTTGCAAGGATGTGGGGACACAGGGGGACATGGGGACACAGGGACAGTGACACCAGGGGACACGGCGACACATGGCCATGGAGGGAAAGGCAGGGACACAAGGATGCAGTGGCACAGGGGAATATGGGGACACGGTGACACACAGGGACACATGGGGATGTGGGGACACAAGGACATGGGGGACACACATGGGGGTTAGGGAGATGCGGAGACACGGTGGGACACGATGGCACAAAGATAAAAGGTCCTGTGTCTCCCCCGGGTCCCCCCATGTGTCCCCATGTCCCCGCACTCACCCTCTTCAGGTCCTGGAGGTCAGGCGAGAAGCCCGTGAGCATGGAGACGTCGAGGATGGACATGGTGGCATCCACTTTGTCCAGGTACCTGTGGGGACAGGGCTGAGGCCACCTGCCTGTCCCCAACTACCCTATTGTCCTCAGCATCCCCATCCCTGATGTCCCTGTCCCCAGTATCCCCATTCCCCTCCCTATCTCCAACGTCCGTGGTGTCCCCGAGGTCCCCAGCCTGTCCTACCTGGTGCAGATGGTGAGCTTGACGGAGCGGATGACACCCTCCTGTTCCTTGCCTGTGCGGGGACATGGGGACAATGAGGGGACGTAGGGGACATGGGGGCACCATGGAGGGTACACATAGAGGATATGGGGAGGGATACGGGGGGACACAGTGAGGACATGGGGGACACATGTGGGGGACTCGCCTGTTTTCACGTCCTCCACCTGCACCTGCAGGTCGAAATTGTCACACTTGTTCTCCTTGTCGGGGACCTTGGCATTGTAGATGGTCACCACTGTCATCGTCCCCTTGCCCGTGCCCTCAGCTTTCACCGTGAAGTCCTCGTTCAACTTGGTCTGTGGAGAAAGGTGACATTGGGGAGGGGCAGGGACATCCCCTGGGAGGGACATGGAAGGGATGGGCCATCCTGGGCCGTGGAGGCATGCGGAAACATGAAGGGGGTGTAGAAAGGACAGGGACAGGGACATCCCAGGACATGGAGGGGACAACAGCGTTGCAAGATACAAAGGGGACAGGCACATTGGAGGGGACAAGGAAATCAGAGGACATGGAGGGACATGGAGGGGACAGGGACATTCCAGGTCACAGCAAGGGAGGGGACAAGATCAGCCTGGGACATGGAGGGACATGGCAGGGACATCCCAAGCCTTGGAAGGACACAGAGGGGACAGGACTTGGAGGGGACATGGAAGGGACAGGCACATCAGAGACCACAGCGAGGGGACATTGTCCTGGGACATGAAGAGACACAGAGGGGACAGGGACATCCCATGGCCAGCAACAGCAGGGCGAGCAGTGCTGCATCCCCATGGTCCTGACGGTGACAGTGACAACGGTGACAAGGGTGCCGGTACCTCGGCGGAACGTGCCACCAGGGCGTTGCGGTTCTCGATGCGGTAGGTCATGGCACTGGCACGGCGTGGCAGCAGCACCGACACGTCAAGGTTGAGCTCAAGCTGCCGTGGAGTTGCCACCTGGTACTGGGCCAACGCTTGGAATACCAGGATGGTAGCCTGCAGGGACGTCACCAAGGCTTGGGGACACCATCTGGAGCATCCCCAAAGTCCCCCTGAGCCCAGGGTGACCCCAAGTCCTGGGGCCACCTGATATCACCTGGAACATACCCTTGGGGGTCTTACGGAGCAGAGGTGTCCCTCAGGGACAGGTCATGTCCCTGAGGGTCCCCAGGGTCTGGAGGTGTCCCCAGGGACTAGGGTGTCCCCCAGGGACAGGCCTTTTGGGTTTTCCAAAGCCCTGGAGATCCCATGGGACCAGGGATGTTCCCCAAGGACATGCCATGTCCCTAGGGGCCCCAAGGGCCCTGAGGTAACCCCCAAGCCCTGAGGCGTTCCTTTGGGGTCCCATGGGACCAGAGGTGTCCCCCAGAAGACATGCCACGGCCCTGGAGTCCCCAGGGCCACAAGGTGACCCCTCAACCCCCAACAAAGCCCTCAACCCCTATCTTCCTGTCCCCCTTCCCCACAACAGCGGGTGCCAGGACAGCACCCATGGGTGCCGGGGGGGTCCGTAGCCCACCTGAGTGGATCCGTAGCCACCACCGAAGTAGTTCTGCTGGGCCAGCCAGCGGGCCACTGGCCCCGTCAGCTCCGGCTTCTCCATTTGCAGCAAGGCCAGCAACGCGTAGGACGTCCCCTCGATGTTGTAGGTCCGGGCGTTGCGTTCCTCCCAACGTTCGCCCTCTGGGGTGACATTGGTCCCTCAGCACCCTCTAGGGATGATTTCTTCCCCCACCAGGTAACCCATAATTACCTCTCCCCCCCACCCCAATTTTGTCCCCCCTGCTGACACGTCACCTTTGGAAAACTTCATGAGAACTTTCTCGCTTTTGAGTTTCCCTGCGATGGCCAAGGCATAGGAGGTCAGGGCCACCGTGTAGGGTCGGGCCAGTGACTGATACCTCTGGGCAAGGGAGGCAAGGTATTCGGTGGCTTTGGTGATGCTCCCGTCCAAGCTCTGGGCAGAAAGGATGGTAAGTTTGGATTCTCAGGTGGCTGCTATAAGGGTTGGGCACCTTGTCTTAAAGCACTGTCCTTCTACGTGACAGGTGCCAGTTGTCCCCCCTCTCCCCGTGTGGGGTCGATGACTGGGTCACTCACGTTGACATGGTCCTTGCACACCTCCCGGGCCTCCTGCAGCGCGATGAGGACAAAGGCTGTCAGTGACACCTCGGGCTCGGCACCCTGGTAGCCTCCCTGCGTGACAAAATGGAAGGAAAAAACCTCAGGATCATGGTTTTCACAGCGAGCTCTGTCTACCCAACACTCCTGCCTGTCACCCAACATAGTCCTTTCCCCACAGCTCATTCCAAAAGCCCATCTTCGAGCCAATAGGGCTTTGGCCACCAGCAGGGACAGGGTTTGGATCCCCCCATACCACCATCTCCTTATGGATGACAGGAGCATCTTCTTGGAAAATCCCATCTGGCTTCTGCTTCTCCAGGATGAGCCATTTCACGGCACCACAAATCACCTCGGGCTCAATGTCTACCAGCTTGATGGCCATGGCAAAGACTTTGGCCACGTAGGCTGTCAACCTGGGGACAGGAGGACCTTAACGTTCTGTCCAACACTGTCACCCAGACCCACGTGGTGGTGGCAATGTGATCCTCACCAGGTGCTTGATGGGCGATTCTTGAAGGCGGCATAGGAGCTGTCAGGTTTCCGGAAAGCAAGTTGTTGGGTGTAACCTGGTGAGGAGATGGTGGTTGGCCAACACAAGGAGCACCCGGGGGTGGCTTTAGGCCACCAATGCCCTCCAGCTGTTGACCAACACAAGGAGCAGCCAAGCTGAGGTAGCTTCAGGCCACCAACCCGCTCCGGAGCACATTCCAGTGCAAACCAGTAGCTCTAGATATCCCCAAACTGATAGCACCCAACCCATGTCTTCTTCAAAGGTGCAGGTTTCTTCAGCACCTTGGATGATGGTGACATTTTGCACCCCAAGAGAGGAAACCAGGGGATGCTCCCACCCTTTGGGGGATGCTCCTACCCTTTTTAATCAAGCTGATGGCCTCAGTGCGGCGGTCAACACCGAGGCTTTCCCACTGCAACGTGCTGTCCAAGTAGTGGGTGGCAATGACAGTGGGCGTCATCCCGATCATGTTCTGCTCCCCACAGCCCGCTGGCGTCATGATGAGGTGCTTCAGCTTTTCCCCGTCGATGGCTTTCTCCACCATGATGGACACAGGGTTGCCTGGACCAGAAGAAGGGGAGACGTCAAGCCAGGAGTGTCCCACCCCCTCCCACCTCGTCCCCACGTGTGTCCTTTCCCCTGCTCTCACCTTGGATGCTGACTTTGGTCTCGGACTCGGTGTTGGGGACAATGTCAGAGAGGTTTGCTGCCCTCACCTTCTCTTCCTGTACACCATCTGCAGGGCAGGGAGGCCAGGATGGAGATGGGTGACCCTTCATGTCCCTCCCACCCTGAGGTGACCCAGCCCTGCCCCACATCTCCAGCAGGATGTCCCTTGTCCTTCAAGATGTTCCAGAGCCGTACCAGGATGTCCCTTCGCCCTTGAGATGCCCCAGCTTCATGGTAGGATGTCCCTTGTCCCCAAGGATGCCCCAGACCCACAGGAGGACATCCCTCATTCCCTGAGATGTCCCAGCTCCATAGTGGGATGTCCCTTGTCCCCCAAGATGCCCCAGTCCTACCCTTGGAGGTACATCCTTCATCCCTCAAGATGTCCCAGACCCACAGTGGGACTTCCCTTGTCCCCCGAGATGCCCCAGATCCTTCCCTCAGTGGGACATCCCCGTGGGGCTGAGACATCCCCAAGACCAGCCGGGCCACTCACTGATTCCCTTCGTCTTTGGGTCCAGCTCAACTATCTTCACTGTCTTCTCCAACCTCATCCCTTCGGGCTGCAGAGGTGAAAGTCCAATGTTAAAGGTTGGGCTGGTTTTGGGTCCCCCCTTCTCAACTTCTCTGGGTTGTTCAGGAAAGATGTCCCAGTGTAAACCAGCACCCCCAGGTCATGGGACAAATTGGGAGAGCCCCAGGAGACCACATTTGAGTGTCCTAGAGGGAGGATCCTTCATCCCTGGGTACCAACACCAGGGATGTCACAGGGATACCATGCTGGGGACATCTTCGGGATGGAGGTGGCACCATGTGGTGGAGGCGCCATGAGCAGCAATGGCCACTCACCACAACTTTGAGCTTCTTCTTGACACCGTCAGCCACGAAGCTGCCCCAGACAGCTGCCTTCACCTCGACGTCATGCAGCCCCAGCTGCAAGGGCACGATGATGAAGGGCACGGCCCACGATGACTGAGCTTTCAAGGTGAGGATCTGCTGGTAGCGCGCCTTGGAGGTGGAGGCGCTGCACAGGGCTGGGTTGTGCATCAGCTCCACGCGCACCTGCAGGGCACAGAGATGTTGGCCGTGGGGTTCAGGTGGCCACAGAACCCAAGCCAAGAAGCCCGAGCGTGGGTCCCCTGCCAACCTTGATATTGTGCGTCCAGTAGTTGTAGAGGATGGCACGGATCTCCACCTGCTCATTCCTCACCACAGAGTAGGGCAGGCGCAGGTCGATGAAGAACTCCTTCATCACCGTGATCTCATAGGGGTCAGCCACGCACAGCCCTGCGGGATGGCCCCCAAGGACATGGGGTTCAGACTTATGGGCTTGCTGGGCCCCTCATGTCCCAGGGGCATCCCCAAGGCTTTCAGAGATCCTTCAAGTCCCATGGAGTCCTCCCAAGGTTTAGGAGATCCCTCAAGTCCCAAGAAGTCCTCCCAAGGCTTAGGGGATCCCTCAAGTCCCATGGAATCCTCCAAAGGCTTAGAAGATCCCTCAAGTCGCAAGGACTGCCACCAAGCTTTGGGCGATCTCCCCAAAGTTTGAGGCACCTCTCCAGTGGTATGCACCCCTCTAAGATTTTGGAGATCCCTCAAAGCCCAAGGAAACCCGCCAGGCTTTAGGGGACCCTTCAAGGGTCCCAAGGTTTGGGAGATTCCTTTGATCCCCAGAGACACCTTTCTACTCCATCACGTACCCTTGGTCTGTGAGAGGCTGATGGCCAGGACCTCCCACGTGGTGATGGAGTCCTTCAGGTACACAGGCAGAGTCTTCGTGGAGATTCTGGAGAGGATGGGAATGACCAAGAGGGTCATAACCGGCCCCAAGCCAGGCTAGGAGGTGTAACCAGCCACCAAGCTGGAGTAGGGGGGTCATAGCTGGTCCCCAAGCTAGACCAGGGGGTTGTAGATGGCCCTTGAGCTGGACCAAGGTGTCGTAGCTGGTCCCGAGGCAGCACCAGGGGGGTCAAAGGTGGCCCTTGCCTAGACTTGAGGGGCATCATAGCTGGTCTCCAGACTGGGTAAGACAGTGTCCAGAGCTGGACAGGGAGGAGGTAATGATCCCCAAGATGAGCTGTGGGGTGGAAGGGTATTGGGCCAAGGGCACAGCGCTCACCCCAGCTCATTGGGCCGCTCCGTCAATGGCTCCACCTGCCACAGCCAGCTCTCCGGGAAGAGGCTCCGGGAGGTGATGTCCTCGTCAGCAAGGAAGCCATCGTCCACCTCACCTAGGGGTGGCAGCATCCCTCTCGACCATGGCCTCAACGGCCCAGCTCCTGGATGGAGCCAGTATCACCCCAGCATCATCCAAGCACCACCCTTCTTTTGCCCAAGCATCGTCTCGGCATCACCCAACTGTCACCCAAGCGTTGCCCAAAACTCATCCAAGTATTGCCCAAGGACAGCGCAAGCAACGCCTGAGGTTCACCTGACCTTCGCCCAAGCTTCACTTAAGCTTCACTTAAGCTTCGCCCAATCTTCACCCAACTGCCAACCCCGCCGTCACCCCACCGTTGCCCAGCACTTGCTTCGAGCCAGCTCGAGGTGGAGCTCGCGCTGCTTCTGGTCACGGATGCCCTTGATGTAGTTGCAGCAGTCGAGGAAGGCCCGGATGCAGGCTTTTCCATCCTGGATGTAGTTGGTCCGATGCTCGCAGCTGTGGCCCATGGGGTTCTCCTTCATGCCGTCCTCGCAACACTTGCGCAGTGCCTTGTCCGTGTACTCAGCCGCTGCCGGCGCCAAGACACCCAACTGGCACCCAGTCCCAAAGCCCTTGGCCTGAGGGCCGTTGGGGCTATGGGGCACTCTGGTGTCCTTTGGGATATGGGATGCTGTGGCGTCACCAGGGACATGGGACACTCTGATGTCCCTCAGGGACATGGGATGTTGTGGTATCACCAGGGACATGGGACACTCTGATGTCCCTCAGGGACATGGGATGCTGTGGTATCACCAGGGACATGGGACACTCTGATGTCCCTCAGGGACATGGGACACTGGTATTGATTGGGACATGCGATGCTCGGTGTCCCTCAGGGACCTGAGACACTTTGGCATCTTCAGGAACATGGGACAATCTGGTGTCCCCAGGGGCATAGGACATTCCAGTGTTCTTGGGGACATGGGACACTCCCACTGCCACCTACCCTTGCTGCCTTTGTGCTCGATGAGCTGTAGGGAACGGCGCTTGCGTTTCGCAGGCTGGGGACACTGGACCTCTGGGGAGGGAGAGGACACAGGTCAGGAACCCACAGTGTCACAGCCCCAAACCCAGGTGTCACTTCCCCTTGACATCAGTTGTCACATCCCAAAACTCAGGGGACACATCCCCCATCCCTGAGGTGTCACACTCCTCCATCCTTGAACTGCCACATCCCCAAAGTGTCACCTACCCTCTCCCCAAGGTGCCACCCCAGGTTGTCCCAGTCCCCAGCATGTCCCCTACCCGTTCGCTGCGGCGTGGTGATCTTCATGTTGGTGACCAGGCTGAGGCCAGCGTCAGCAAAGACACCCACATTGTCCCTCCCACTGCCCGGGGTGCAGCCGATGTCACTCTTCTCCACCGTGTCCCAAACCTGTGGCCAACAGGGGACAGGCATGACAGCCACTGCCATCACCTGGGGACAGTGGGGATGGGGACCAAGGCACCCACCTTGGACTGGGTGAGCTTGTTCTTCTTGTTGAGGACAAAGACGCCCTTATCCACGGCCACCAACCCCACATGGGCATTGTGGTCACCCTCGATGCGCAGCCGCATGGGTGTCCCCGGTTCATGCACCCGGTTGTCAGCCTCTGTTGCTCCCTTCACCACCAGCTGCCAGGTGACACGGGGCGGGGGGGTCATGTCCATGGGATGCCCAAAAAAAACCTTCACCACAGCCCCAGAAGCTGCCCCATGGGGGTACCCCAACCCCACGGGGAGTCCTCCAGGGGTAGCTGATGGCTGTGACCTCCACCATGGAACATCTGGACCACCAATGGGTCACCTGGGCCACCCAAGCCCCACTATGAGATGCCCAAGCCCCCCGTGGATTATCCAAACCACCTAAGTGCCACCCAATCTCCATCATGCGCCACCCAAGCCCCATCATGGGCCACCTCAAGGGCCACCTAAACTACCTCCAAGACCCCCACGAGCCCCCCAGCCCCTAGGACAGTGGGGACACACTCACAGTGCCCATGCAAGTGTCCTTGACATCAACCCAGACGGAGTCGGCAACAATCTCGCCGGGCATCACGAAGTAGTAGGCCACGATGCGGAAGGAGGGGATGAGCTCGGCCGTCACTGGCAGTGACATGGTGACCAGGCTCTGGCCAGCCTCGTGCCGCTGTCGCCCCACACGGACGATACGTCCCTTGCTCATGATCTATGTCGGGCAAGAAAAGGCGGGAGTGGTGGGCATCTGGACACCTAGGTCCCCAAGATGGGGGGCAGGTGGTTGGCAGAGGCCAAGCGCGCTCACCAGGTAGGTGAAGTATGGGACAGAGTCACGAACGGGCTTGTTGTTGCTCTTGAGGTGGAAGTTCACGGCGAGGTTTTCACCAGGCTGCAGCTCAGTGGCCCCCACAGCCAGGTGGAGGAGGTTGCCGGAACCATCTTGGCTGCGGTAAGCTTTGGCAGTCATCTGCCGCGAAGCTTGGCGGTTGGGAGGCAGCCCCGGCTGGTTCGTTTGCACCTGCGACACAGGGGACACAGTGGCACCTGGTCAACAGGGAGAGGCGTGGACCTGGGCAGGGGTCACCATGGAGGTCTTGGCCACCATAGAGGTCTTGGCTGTCCTGGTCTCCCTGGCCCCTGCTGCCCTGGTCCTTGGTCGATGGTGATCATCTCCTTTGTCAACCTGATCATCTCTGCTACCCTGGATTCTTGGCCACTCTAGTCAACTCAACACCTTTGGTCACCCTGACGTTGGCCTACTGGCCCTTGGCTACCCTGAACATCTTGGCCACTCCCATGCCCCTGACCTTGGCCATCTTGGTTCTTGGTCACTGGTGAACCATGCTGACCCTGGCTGCAGGCCACCGTGGACAACTTGGCCACTATGGACATCTCCACCAGTCTCCCTGCCACTGGCCATCCTGGTCCTTTATCACCCTAGATGTCTTGGTCAACCCAATTGTGTTGGCCGCCATGGTCCCCCTGACACCAGCCATCCTGCTCCTTGATAGCGGTGACCAGGATAGCTCTGGTGGTTTGTCACTCTGGACATCTTGATCACCACAGTCATCTCAGCCATGCTGGTCCCCCTGACCTTGGCCATCCTGGTCCTTGGTCAATGGTGACGGGGGTGGCCCTGATCCTTGGCCACCATGGTTGTTTAGGCCATCCTGGTCCCCCGATCCTGGTCTCCTGGCCCTTAGTCAATGCTGACCATGCTGGCCATGGTCCTTGGTCGCCCTGGACATCTCAGCCACCTTAGCTGTCTCAGCAACCCCAACCCCCAGGTCACTTCAACCACCCCTGTCCCCAGACACCTTGGCCACCCCACTTACAGTGATGGGGACGGCGTCCTTGTTGGCCGGCATGTTGAGGACCAGCCTGGCTGTGCCATCACGCTGGGTGGAGACGAGACCCTGGAAGCCATCAGCCTTGACGGTGACACGTGGAGCTGGGGACTCATCTGGGTTAGTGACGTAGACCTGCAGGGGATGCGATGTGACATTACGTGGAGACATGGCATGAGGGACATGTCACCTGGTGCCATCCAGGTGACAGAGGGAGAGACCCTGGTCCCCAGGCCCTCTCCAGGTGACACAGTGATATGAAATGGGGACAGACCCTGGTCCCCAAGTCTCCTCCACCCACAAACCCCCAGGCTTGCCCCGTCCCAATCCTGATGCTGGGGACCCTGGTGCCATGGGGGTCCTGGGCCAATGCCTCCACTGTCTCCATCCTTGTCCCCAGATGCCATTACCATCAGATCGAAGGGCATCCCCGGCTTGAAGTACTTGGGGGTGTGGGTGAAGTGGATGGTATACGGGGACGTCACGATGCGGATGCCACTGCGCTGTGCCTCCACCATGTCACTGCCTGCAGAGGCCACAGGAACGGCCATGTCACCAAGTGCCAGGACGGGGCTCCCGGTCCGCCCCCCTCCCCGGGACAGCCCTGTCTGGCCTTGTGTGGCCCCAGACGGCCCAATCCTCGCTGTCCCCAACCCCACCTGTCCTCATCCTTGCTGTCCCCAACCCCATGTCTCCCCATCCTTTGCTGTTTCCAACCCCACATGTCCCCAGCCCCACGTGTCACTGCTGTCCCTATCCCCCCTATGTCCCCACATGTCCCCGTGTGTCCCCCCACCTACCCGACTTGTTGAAGACTGTGACAGAGATATACATGTCCCTGCTGTCCCTGTCCCCCCAAGTCCCCCGTGTCCCCTGTGATCCCCCTGCACACCTGACTCGGTGAGTACGGTGACGGAGACGTAGAGTGAATGTCCCACCAGCTCCTGGAGGTTGGTGAATCGCTGCTGCAGTGTGGCCATGGACAATATGGCTTCCCCGTCCCCGTCGGTCACCTGCGGCATGGAGTTAGTGGGACAGGGGACAGCCATGGGGACCGGGATGGGGACAGGGATGGGAATGGGGACAGGGGATGGCAGCGCTCATTATGAGACAGGGATGGGGACAGGGATGAGGATGGGGATGACACGGCTCAGCAAGGGACAGAGCTCAACAGGGGACTGGAATAGGGACAAGGGATGGGGACAAGGACAAGGACAGGGTCACCTGGATGCGCTGCAGGGACTGGGGGATGCTTTTCTTCTCGTCCTCCACCATGACACCGAAGAGGACGAAGGCTGTCCCCTGCAGACGCTTCCCATACAGGTACCTGTGGACAAGCCACCAAGTCACCATCAATCCCTGTCCCCACGTCCCCATCACATCCACATCACTGTCACCCCATGTCCTCACATCCTCTTGTCATGCAACCCTGCCACCCCATTGCGCCATGTTCTCATCACCCTGTCACTCCGCATGCCCATGTCCCCCTGTCATCCCATCACGCTCTGCCACCTCCATCACCATCACCCTGTGTCCTCCACACCCCCTGTCCCCACCATCCCATTTCCCCACATCCCCATCACCCTCAAACCTGTCACCTTGCCTCCGTGCCACCCCCTCATCCCTGGGGATTTTGCGCAGGAGCAGAGCAGGGATGTCATCCTGCACCATCGCCCATAGGGGTTTGACCTCTAAAATGAGCAATTTTGGGATTCCCATCCCACCTGGCCGTGATGGACACTCGGAAATCCTCCTTCCGATCGATGTAGAGGAACTTCTCCTCTGGCTCCAGGACCACCTCAAAGCTTGGCAGCACTGTGGGGAGGACACCCAATGGACCCAGGCATCCAGGACAGGCACAAGGTGTCTAGGGACCCCCACCCTAGGTGTCTAGGGACCCCCACCCCACCTTACCATATTCCTTGACTTCAAATTGGGTGCTGAAGACCTGGTCTGGTGAGTCTTCAAATTTGGCTGTTATCGTCCATGTCCCCAGGCTGGAAAAGGCAGGGGACAGGGTGAGGGGAAAAGCCCAGGGACACAGATGTCCCCGAGACACCCTGGGAGGTGGCACCCACCTGACAATCTCTGGCAGGTTGTGGTTGAAGGAGAAGATGCCGGTCTTCATTGGCGAGGACACGGGCACTTGCTTGATGATGACATTATCAGGCGTCTGAAGCGACATGGAGTGGTTGGGGACAGTGGCAGGGGTGGCTGTGTCCCCATGTCCCTGTGTCCCCAGCGGGCACCCACCTTGACCTCCACAATCACCGTCTTGGGTGCTGGCTCCATGAGGTGGCCCAGAGCAAAGAGGCGGCAAAGCACTGGGAGGGGACACGGGGGACAAGGTGAGCAGGGATGGTGTGGGGACATCCAGAAATGGGTGCTTGGGTCCCAGTGGAGATGCCAGGGGGATGTCCCCAAAAGGGTGCTGGACCCCAAAATGGGTGCTTGGGTCCCAGTGGAGATGCCAGGGGGATGTCCCCAAGTGAGTGCTGGACCCCAGCACCCCAAGGTCACACCAGCACCCCAAGGAGGCGACCCAACATCCCAAAGTGCCACCAGCACCCCAACATGCCATGGTCAGACCCAGCACCCCAAGGACACACCAATGGAGCCAGGGGTGTAGATGGGCTTGTCGGTCTGCAGGAAGATGTGGCCGCTCTGGAGTGACACCAGCAGCACCTTCTCCAGGGTCACCTGCGCCACCCGCGCCGTCACCGAGACAAACTGCTTCCCCACTGCTTGCGGCAGCGCCTTGGCCGACACCTGCGGTGACAGAGGACACCAGGTGGCACCTGCACCACAGGGAAGGGGCAGAGGACACCAGATGGCACCCATGCCCAGGGAACGGGGCTGAGGATGCCAAGTGACAGTCCCCAAGGACTCCAGGGTGACCATCATCAAAGACCCAGAGGTCACCATCCTCTAATCATAAGGTGACCATCTCCAAGGACCCCAAGGTGACTGTCCCCAAAGATCCAGAGGTGATCATCCCCATGGACCCAGGGGTGACCATCCTCTAATCATAGGGTGACCATCTCCAAGGACGCACGGATCCCTATCCCCAAGGACCTGGGGTGGCTGTCCCCAAGGACCTCAGAGCACCCATCCCCAAAGACCTCGTGGTGACCATCCTCCCCCAGGTCCCACTAACCCCATGGAGATTCTCCACCATCTAGTATAGGGTTGAGCCCCATGGGCCCCGGGGTGGGAGGGGGCAATGACCGGCAGGGAGGTGACATGGGGGTGGTGACATACCTTGATGGTGGTGGTGGCCAACATGCCCTCGGCAGGGCTCAGCGGCACACGGATCTGGTAGAGCACGTGGCGCTTGAGGGGAAAGTCCTGCACCAGGAGGGTGGCCTCGGCGGGGGCGGTCAACCCCGGCGCCTCCAGCA
>NW_009188505.1:0-430 GCF_000690835.1 Fulmarus glacialis
AGGGAAGCACGCTGGGCTGCGAACCAGGGGAGGTGGGAGCGGGTCCGCCCCGCGCTCAGCCATGGGGTCCCCGGGGTGCAGCCGCATCCGACGCTCGGCGAGGTCAGTCCGCGGCCGCGGTTCAGAGAAGCACGTCGCATCCGTGGCTGGCACCTTCCGTGGCTGCCGCGGCTCTCGCCTCTGGTCCCTTTCCAGTCAGTCCGGCTCCGCAGACACCGGCTGCCAGGAGCTCTAGCAGCGTGTCGCCCCGCTTTCCCCCTCTCCCCGCGTGCTCTATTTAATGATGAGCAGCGCAATGAGAGCTTCACTTTGGCTCTCTGCATTCACAGCTCCAGACCTGTTTGTGCTCGGCCCCGCGCGTTTTCAGGCAGCAGAGAACCGGGAGTACCAGACCCCAGCCCCGACCACGTGTTTTTTCTGCAAACCAGCT
>NW_009188505.1:528-4637 GCF_000690835.1 Fulmarus glacialis
TGGTGAACAGGGTTTTCCTGTACTGGATTGCAGCGTGCCGTCGGTAGCATTGCAAACTCAGCTCTAAATTGCTGTTTGAGCAGGGAGCGGGCTGGCCAGGAGGGGATGCCCAGTGCTGATGTGGTGGTTCACCCTACCTTTGGCTTAGCATTGGGTGCCTTTGGTAGCCTGGATGGGTCAGGGTCCTGGGGGACGTAGGTGAAATCCTTGCTGGCTTCATGCTTAGAGATACTCCGCAGTGCCAGGGACATGCCGGCGGCGGTGCTGCAATAGCTGGCTGCAATGTGGCTTGGCAGAATGGGGCCAGAGGGGCCCCCGCGGTCTGTGCAGGAGCTCTGCAGTGATTGCAGGGGGCACGGGACATCTGTTCTGAAGCCAAGTGTCTGCTCCCTGGGTTTTGAGAAGTTTCTCTGTTTTCTTTGCTCTGGAAAAATTATTCTCCAAGCTTGTGGGACAACTGCTCTGGAGAGTCGAGAGCTGCTGATGTCCTTTCTGCATGGATTGACCTCAGCTCTGGGATATAAAGCATAAAAACGCTTCTCTGTAAAAGCTTTTTTTTCTGAAGTTGTGGAATCTGATGTGCTTCCTGGGACGTTGTTTGTAGGATGGGCTCAGATGAGCTCCTGGCCAGGACCTGCCTAAAAGGGTCCTTGCAGCCAGCTGGTCTGATTGCAAAAGCAAGTCCAGCCGGGAAGCAGCATTGGATGCTGCAGGGCTGAGGTTTGGAAGGCTGTTGCTGCTGTTAATCCTGTCCAGCTAAGGGCTTGCCAAGTTGCTCCTAAGCCTTCCCTGTGGAGCTGGACAGGGGAGGCTGCAAGAGGGTAAAGGCACAGATGTGTCGGGATGCTCCTTCCTGGGGTTCCCTGGTCCCCATGCCCTTCTTCAGGGCTGCCGAGTGTCACCACAGCCCATAAAACATCCCTGACGGTGTCTGCCTGTCCTCGGGGTTGCTGTGATTTCTGTTAAATGCAAGGAACCAGCTCTTGCCCTGCTCACTCCCAGCAAGCCAGCTGCTTTGGAGCCAGGGAAGGTGCTTGCTGCCCGCAGCATCCTCCTGCCCGGGAGCTCCTTGAGCCGCGGAGGCTGCAGGGGAGCTGCTGCACCTCTTCCCTCCCTCCCGCAGATCTGGTGCAGGCTGAGTCTGTCAGCATCCCCATCCTCCGGCCCCTGAAAAAATAGCCCGGAAACGAGTGAGTGCTGACTGTGGTTTATCCTGCTCTTTTCCAGGTCAGAGCGGCTTGGGGAAATCCACGTTAATCAACACCCTCTTCAAATCCAAAATCAGCCGGAAATCTGTGCAGCCGACTTCTGAAGAGCGCATCCCCAAGACCATTGAAATCAAATCCATCACTCACGGTGAGGCTCTGCAGATCCCACCTGGTGCTTTGGCTTTTGGTGCTGCTCTGCCTTGTGTCTCCGGGGGCTCGCGGGGGTTGTGGACCTCCACTAAACCTCCACTCTCATCTCTCTGAAGGGGCTTTTACCATCCAGAAATGCTTGCAGGGCTGAGAAAACATCTATTTTTTCTTTATCCACCAGCATTGACTTAATTGTGATGGAAGAGAACAAGTGAGGTGGCCATGGGGGTGGCATTTCAGGGCAGATGTGGTGGTGCATCCCTTTGCAGGGTTGATTTATGCCTGTTAGAAGCTGTGAAGGTGCGTTTCTCCCCTGGGAGCAAACTCCAGCCTTCCAGCTGATTTTGGGAGGGTGGGCTTGGCCGGAGCGCTCATCGACGCTTGCCTAACGCACCGGCTTTCCTCTCCGTTTCAGAGATTGAAGAGAAGGGGGTTCGCATGAAGCTGACGGTCATCGACACCCCGGGCTTTGGAGACCACATCAACAACGAGAACTGGTAAGCTGGCTGCGCTGACCTGGGGACCGGTGCAGAGAGAAGGTGGCCGAGCCCCGGGGCATCCTGACCCGGAGCTGGTGCCGAGGGCCGTAGCCTGGTCCTGTGCCACCCATGCTCCGTGGGGAGCCGGGGAGAGGGTTGTGGTGGGTGGCAGCGCGGTGCCATGCTCCCCGGGGCTGATCCTGGACCCTGTGAGAGCCCACAAACATCCTGCTGTTCCGGGCATGAGACAACCTTTGTTCGCGGCTGGGAGCAGCTGTGTGCCGGCATGGCCGGGCCCTGGAATGTGGCTCCGAAGGCTGAACTCTGCCAGGAGTCCCTGGGACAGTGGCTGGCTGTGCGGGATGTCCCCCCCGGGCTGGGGCAGGGCTGGCTGGCTGGCCGGTGGCAAGCGCTTTCTCCTCACCCCGAGCTGGGCTGGGCCTTGTGGGGTTTGATGCTGCTCTTGCTCCTGTGCCCCGATGGGGTGTGAAGAGCTGAGGGACTGCCCTGCTCAGCAGCCGGGTGTTTGAGTGTGTTTTGGGTTTGTTTGTTTGTTTTATGGGGTTCTGTGAGATGCTGAGCATCCCCGGCTCAGCGGGCTCTGCTTCACATGGTCAGGCCAGGTGGGAGGTTCAGGGTGGTCCAGATCCCTCACACAAACCCGTCGTCCCGCGTTCCTCTCTCTCTGCAGCTGGCAGCCCATCATGAAGTTCATCAACGACCAGTACGAGAAGTACCTGCAGGAGGAAATCAACATTAACCGGAAGAAGCGGATCCCCGACACGCGGGTGCACTGCTGTATATACTTCATCCCAGCCACTGGCCACTCGTACGTACCCTCAGTCCTCGCTCGGACCCTCAGGGCTTCCCTCTCCGGTGTTCGCTCTCGGGCAGCTCAGCCGTCAGGATCGTCCTCGGGATCCCCCTGTGTTTCCTGGGGACCTGAGGACAGCCTGAAGCTGGCTGTGGCATCCGGAGCCCTCGCAATAACACAGCAGAGCTGCTGTACCCCAGAGAAACGGGGCGTTTCCTCTTCCGAGGGGCCATCAAAGCCTCCCTGAGCTCCGGGTAGCTGCTTGCTTTGCTTTGGTCACTTTGCTTGCTCGACCGAGGATGGACACCAGTCGCTGAGCTCTCAGGTTGGATGGAAAGGCTGCCTTTGCAAACAGAATGTTAATTTTTTTTGCTGTGCCCCTGCCTTTGTAAGGGGAGAAACTGGTTTTCCTCATGCTACCGAGGGAGCGAACACCCTCACCCTTTAAGGGTATTTTGTAGGTTGTTTGACTAGTCTGCAAGTGGGATGCAGTTTATTCAGCGCAGAGCTCTCCTGGCTCTGGCACTTCTCAAGCGACAGCATCAAAGGCCCAGATCTCGCTCCTTTTTTTTTTTCCTTTTTTTTTTTTTTCCTAGGCACGTAGCCCGCGGTGAAAATCTGGGGCGCTTAAAGTGTCTTGAAAAATGTGACTTAAAGTATCACAACATAAAACGAGACCTAAATTTCCTTTTGATTTCTGTCAATTCCTTCCACTTCTGGCTCTGTCTGCGTGGGGATTTTTTTGGGTCTGTTTTCAAAAGTAAACTTAAGCTGCCAGCACTGTATTAATGTCAGCCTTTTCCTCTTCCCCATGTAGAGATTTATTCCAATAGAAAAGACTTTGTTTTGCTTCTGTCAGTGGGTAGACCAAAAATGCATCCTTCACTGGAATAAAATGACTGCATGGGCCAGTTATGCTCTTGTGTAACTGGCTGTCGATTGGGAGCAGAGGGGCCGACGAAACGTTTATGGTTTAATACGATAAAGCAGAAAACGTTTCAAAGGGAGATGACATTTTTAGGCCAGTCTAGTGTGTTGGTCCTGCTTATCTCAGCCCCGATCTGCAGACCCCGCCTTGGCTGGTCGGGGTGTTGCAGCATTAGCTATGCTTGAGCTTTTTCTCATTGCTTTGGGTGTTTAACCCTTAAAATGAGGGTTAAACCCCAAGTCTGATGCTTGGATCCTGCGGATACCGCACCCGCGCGGAGGTTGCACATTTTGGGGGGTGGTGGCTGCCCTCCCCGTCCCCGTGTTCCCCGGAGCCTCTCCAGCCGTGCGCTCTGGTTTCTCTCACCCGCCGGCTAACAGCAATTGCGTGGATATTCAGCTGGTTTTTTTCTTTCTCTGCAACGAACATGTGTTTCCAATATCCGAGCAAGCCCGGCGGTTGGAGGCCGTTGTTGCTGAGCCCTGCTTCCCCGTAGCCCGATAGCCCGGCTGGGGCCAGGCTCGCTCCCC
>NW_009188505.1:4986-5394 GCF_000690835.1 Fulmarus glacialis
TACGGGAAGGGAATCCAGGTCCTTGCTTTGGCACTTCTGGCTTCACTGGGAGGCAATGGGTAGCACGGCTGGCAAGGGCAGTGGCTCGTAGTGCTGCAGGGGGGGACCCCACCGTTCCGCATGGCTTCCCGTGCCGCTTGCCATCCCGGGATGCTTGGTGCCGTCCGTCCCGGACAGCGATCGCACGGGGCTTGTTCGCCTTGCCGTCGGGGAACTGCTGCCTCACCGTGTGACATGACCAAAGCAGCAGGGACTTGTGTCCGTCTGTCCCGCCCCGCTGGCGTGGTCAGGCATGGCACAGGGCTCGGCACGGGGCTCGGCACCCCTTCCCCGGCACGTGGCTGCTGCAGGCAGCCGGGACTAAGCCTGCCGGGGCACTGGGTGAGAGCTTGCTTTTTTCTTTAATAA
>NW_009188505.1:5549-7128 GCF_000690835.1 Fulmarus glacialis
CCGCGCGCGGCGGGGGGCGGCGGCAGCGAGCGGGGACTAAGCCTGCCGGGTCACTGGGTGAGAGCTTGCTTTTTTCTTAAATAAAAAGGGAAGGAGAGGGCGGGAAAAAGCAAAGCTAACCAAGTGCACAGATTCAGAGGCTGGAGCGGAGGGTTGCTCAGCTCCGTTTCAGTCTGGCCCTCCCATCTGGGCAGCTCAAGGGTTAATCGGCAGAGAAGTTTCTGCTGCAGTCTCCCTTTGCAGGGAGTTCGGGGCAGGCTTTGCAACCCATCTAGTTCACACCCCCCCACCCCCCCCCGTCTTTCTTGTAACGCTCCCGTAAAACCATGTTTGCGAAGGCTAAGTAACGTGCTGGCAGGGGCTTTTGGCTGCAGCCGCGCAAGGCCGGCTCTTTGCCACCCAATAAATATCCCAGCTCTGACCCCTGTGAAGCACCGCTCGGCTCCGAAAAGGGATTCTGAAACACCTCCCCGGCCTCGGCAGCCCCTTTTATGCCTGTACCAGAGCTGTTGCCTGACAGGCTGACACCCACTGTTTTCCCCACTAGCTGCCCTTCTCGGGTGCCCGCCGGGTCCCTTGAGCAGGCTGGTGGGTCCTGGTGATGGGGCTGGGCGGCTGCTGGGTGCTCGCTGGTATTTGCTTAATGCACGACACAAATTCTTGCTGCTAGTTTGATCTGGGGCACAACCAAAAGGAAATAACTTTGCAGCTCGCCGTGAAAAAAAAACAAGGGAACCAACGTGAATGAGCCTCTTCTTAGATGCTGTCCGCGCATGCTGGCTGCGGGCAATGCAGAAAGAACGAGTGCCCAGCCACCATAACATGTGCCCAGCCACGATAACGTGTGCCCAGCTGCTCTCTTTCCCCAGCCCGCAGCAAGAGGGGACAGGGGAGCAACCAGCACTGCCTGGGGTGGGCTGGAGCCTTTCCTGCAGCTCCTGCTCCAGCCCAGCCACTGCCCTCAGAGCTCCTCCACCCCCTCCCAGCAAAGCCCAAAGCGTCTATGTGTCTAGTTGCAAGTTAATAATATCAGGGACCATTTGGGGAAGGGAAAGAAAACAGACGCTTTTTCTTCTTGAGCTCTACCCTCTCTTTCGTGATCTGCTTGGAGCAGGTTGCGCGCACCCAAAATGAAATAACTGGTATTGTGCATTTGTGTATCTAAGGGTTTCACTGCTAATCCTCGCCAGGTCCTGGCATCGGTGCTTTGCGGAGGTAAACCAAGTTCAAACACCCGGCAGAGAGCAGCGCTGCTATGCCTGCGGCTTGTCACGGGGTGGTGGGGATTAAACACCAAAACTGGTCCCCGCAGATACCAGTAGAAGTCCCCGCTGTCCTGGGCTGTGCCTTGCAGCGGGAGTTTAAGAGGAATTAGGTCTGGGCTTGCCCCATCGTGACCTTGGCCGTGTCTGCCTGGGTCTGTACAGGGCTGTAAGTGCAAATCGGGCTCTTTGCACTCGTCATCGCCCTAAGCCATTTATTCTCCTTTGGTGTCTTCACACGAATGTGACGTCTAGTGACAGGGCTTGTTCTTAGTGAAAAGAATCACTTTCTTTTAAATACTTAAGTTTTTTTGGGG
>NW_009188505.1:7140-16312 GCF_000690835.1 Fulmarus glacialis
AGGAATTGGTAGACTATCTAGAAACTTGCAAAACACCCTAAAAACATACAGTTTGCTCTTCTGGGGAGTGCCTTGGTTCCCTTCCTGTTCTCCAGGACGGTGCAGGGAGGTGCCCACGGGAGGTGACCTCCATGGACGAGGCACCTGCAGAAGTCCATCGGAGCAGAAGGTTGTGTCAAAGGTGCCTTGGGCTCTTCTGGCTTTGGGTGCAGACCGGTGTGGGACACGGTCAACACCCTAAAAACATACAGTTTGCTCTTCTGGGGAGTGCCTTGGTTCCCTTCCTGTTCTCCAGGACGGTGCAGGGAGGTGCCCACGGGAGGTGACCTCCATGGACGAGGCACCTGCAGAAGTCCATCGGAGCAGAAGGTTGTGTCAAAGGTGCCTTGGGCTCTTCTGGCTTTGGGTGCAGACCGGTGTGGGACACGGTCACTGCGCCTGCGTGGATGCTGGTGGACGTGGGCAGGGGTGTGGGCTGGCTCTGGCTCTGCCTCTTGCTCTCAGGCTCACTGCCAGCATCCTCTGGGTATCGGTGAGGGCTCGGTACCGGGGCTCTTACGTGTCAGTCGAGCTGAAACTCAAATGTCTGGCTGATTGTGAATTCATCTGCATCGGCTACATATGCATGCTGGTCTTCACTCTGAAAGAAAAGCTGATGAAAGAGGCAGGAACACAGTCTCAGTAGGGAAGAGGCTTTTAGAGGGGAAAAATTGTTTGAAAAATAGCGAAGAGAGAGGAGGGGAAAGAAGTCTGCTGGGAAAGGAGCATAACTGCATTACTTCCTTGGAGGTCTGGGAAATACATTATGCAGAGCTCCAAACAATGTTTGCCAGCAGCAAGTCTGCTTAGATGTGTCCATGGGGGTTTCCTTGCATTTTTTTCTTCTTTTTTTTTTTTTAATAGCCAAACTCTTTCTTTCCTGGGGCCCAGGGTGATCTGTGACTCCTGAGTTTGCATTAGGAACTCGTTTGTCAGCACGTTAACGATGTGCTCTGGGCTATGCGTGCCGTTAGCATTCGGGGAGAAGGTCCACCTGGCACGGTCCCGTCCGATCCCTGGGAGAGGAGTGGGTTTGGCCAGGGAAGGGCTTGGCTGCACCGGAGCAGTCTCGAGATGCCGTTTTTGGATCAGCTGGAGCTGAGCAGGTCTCTCTGGGGCTGGACGTCCCTCCCTTGGCGCCGGAGCCGGGCAGGGGTGGTCTCGCGGGATGGGGACGCTGGCTGGTGACTGCTGAGGAGCAGGATCAGCCCCTTCCCCTTTGCACTCGTGTGACTCTTGATGGCTTTGCAGGAGCCGTGCTGGGTCTGCGGGGTCTCTGAGCCCTTTGTAGGGCCCGAGAAGACCATGGTGGGGTTTGGCTTGAGCGTGTTGGCAGTGGGTGCTCTCTTGGCCATGTTCTTCCCGAGCGCTCTGCTCTGCTCCGTGTTCCCCCACAGGGTTCCTAAAATGCCTTCTTGCACCTGGGCATTTTAAGTCACTGTCCCATTTATTTTGGTTTCTTCCCTGTTGCCGTGGGTCTCTGGTTTGTGGCACAGGGCTGGTCTGCCCTTGGGGAGGTCTCATTCTTGGCCCCAGTTCTGCCACTGAAGCCTGTGGCTCCTCCGAAAGGTGACTTCACCTCTCTCTGCCCCAGGTTCATCAAAGATGAGTTGGGTCGTGTCCTGTTGGCACATGCCACCACCAGAGGTCATGAGGATGTACGAGCGGCAGAGGTGTCCCTTTGCTTCTGGGGCTCTGGCGTTGACCGTCCTGCCCCTTCCCTGTGTGCTTTCAATGAGGGCTCATTTCAAACAGGCTCCTTAATGCATGAGCTCCCCAAACGTGTTCCTGTACTCTGGTCTTCCCTGGGACCTCCAGGTTTCCTTTTTCAAGGCAACATCTGCTCAACTGCTCAACGCCCCTGCATGGGCGTGTGTCCCCATCACCTCCAGAGCCACCGAGAGGGACCTGCAGCAAGTGGAGGTGTCCCACGGAGGGCTTTCCTCTAGCTGGGAACCCCCAGCAGTAAAAACACCTTCAGGGAGGACTGAGGAGCGAGGGAGGGTCATGGCCAGGCGCCCTCATCGCTGTCTGCAGCCGGACTGCAGCCCTCGGACGCGGAGCAGCGTGGCACCGGAGGTCACGTCCGTGCTGTCAGCGGGAGCGTTTAGCAGGGAGGGATTTCCCGAGGGGCTGATCACTGGGGTTATGCAATCTCCGCAGCTTTCCCCTGCTGAGACTTTCATCGTAGAAATTTTCTGACATTTTTGCCCTCTGGAACAAGCAGCATCTCTTCTGTGTTGTGTGAGCCCCTGGAGAATTAGCAGAGCCTTTTTTAATCCCAACCGATGGATGCGAGAGGCAATCCTGGCTCATGCGCGACAGCGGGCTGGTGCTCAGCGCAGGAATAGTCACCTGTGGCATTTCCATGTCGTGCTGTCCCTGGATGGTGGGTGACAGTGGGTGACAGCTTGGATAGGGCTGGAGGAGGTTTCACACCGTGGTCTCTCCCCAGCTTGACTTGGACATCGCGGGCAGGCTGGCCCCGCAGCCAGCATCACCCCTGCTCTCATCCCGGCATCCCAAGGACGCGTGTAGCTTTGGGCAAGTTCCCGCAGTCCTCTGTGGCCGGGTAAAAGGATAAAAGCCTTCTCCCACTTCACGGGGTTTTGCGAGGGTTCGCAGGCGGTAGCGGGATGCTTTGAAAGGGAAATGTTTTAAGTGTTTGTCTGCAAACCGCCTCTGAGACGGACGTGTGCTGTCGTGCTTTTAAGAAAATGTCTTTATTTGTCCTGTCTGAAAGGAGGCGATTCCCCCTCTTGTGTCTAGTCTCTGGATGCCCCCTCTCTGCCGGGGGGTTGCGGCTGCCCCCCACCTCGGCAGCGGTGCGCGAATCCCCTTTTTTCTGCTGTATTTTTCAGGCTCCGACCGCTGGACATCGAGTTCATGAAACGCCTGAGCAAAGTGGTCAACATCGTCCCCGTGATTGCAAAAGCCGACACGTTAACGCTGGAGGAGAGGGACTACTTCAAACAAAGGGTAAGGGGCTGGCGGCTCTTATCGGGGCTCCCATCTCCTGTCCCCCATCCCCTCCCGCCCCCTTCCCCCCCCCAGCGCCCTCCCCTGCGCAGGGCTGGGAAGGCGAGCGCCTGGCCGGGAGCCCAGCGCATTCCTCCGGCTGCAGCTCCGAGCGATCCCACGTGGCCGGAGGAAAGGCCTGCGCTCCAAGCAGTTCCTAGTGTTTCTCTTGGATCTTTGTCAGTGCAGGATAAGTTTCGAGCTCTAAGTCTTGGGGCCTGTTTCTCCTGCCTCCTTTGTTATTGTTGTTGTTATTTTCAGGCTCGTTTCTGTTATTTTGGGAGGTAGACGGTGCTGCACATAGAGGCTGGAAAACCCACCCTGTGCAGCATCGTGCACTGATACAGGAACCAGGCAAAAAAATGTGCGGGTTTGCTGAGCTCAGCTGGGCAAGATTTATGGGGGAAGCAAGGCACGCCGTTCCCTGGGTGGGGAGCTGCGGTGGGGAGCCGAGGAGGGGCTGTCTGAATCCACAGCGTGGGCTTCCCTCCGTGCACGCACGCCTGGTGCTGCCAGAGGTGGAGATGCCCCGCTTTGGGGTTCGGTAAGGGGCTGTACATCCGTTCGTGTAGCTGAGGGATGCGGCTGCAGGCGTGATGGCCTCAGCGTTCCCTGCAGAAGTAAGCAAGCCACCAAGCTCGTTGGTCCATGAGTCTGAACTGCAGGGAAGCGAAGCGAAGGGAAAGGGGGTCTTGCCAAAGGGGCGGTTTTAGGGGCCACCTCCACTGGCTGTGGAGAGGACGGCACGTTAGCCAGGGGTTTGTTCGATGCCTCTGTGCAGGAGAGCATGAGCCAGCCCTTCCCGCAGCAGGGTCTTCCCAGTTCTTGATGAGCAGGATCAGGCACTGAAATATCCAATCTGTTTTTGGGGGCTGAATCCAAAGTCTGCAAGCAGTTCCCTTTGCAGTGAGCCAGAGGATGGCTGGAAATGGAGCCGAGAGGTAATCCAGGCTGGACTTGATTGGCGTGTCAGCCTGTTTGCCCGCAGATCTGCAAGGAGCTGGTGCGGGAGGATGGGGGTGTGAGTCCGCGGTGCCACATCTGCTCTCTGCAGTGGCTTTTGCAGGCTGCTGGCTCCGTTCAGAGGTCACAAGTGTGCGTATCCGGGTGTCTGCGGGTGGCTGGCTGGCTCTGGGACTACAAAGTCAGTCTGGGACCTAAAATGTCACCTGGGTGCTCTCAGCTACTGATACCATCCTTGTGTAATGAAAGACCATGGGGAGACCGCCTGGCTCGCCTGCTCTGCACCGACTCGGTGCAGGATGAGCTCGCTCTATCTCTAATTACATTCCTGATTGTAACCAGACCCCCAAAATCCTTCCAGATGGAAGGAGAACACGTAGCCACGTGGCGTGTTTGCAGTGCCCCTTCTGCAAGGGGCTCGCCCTCCTTATGCTCACGGCTCCAGATCCGCTGGTGCAAACGAGAGGGCAGGTAATTGGTCCGGGTGGGACCTTTTCCCTTTGCTCCAGCGCGGCTGCGTGCGTGCTTCCAAAAAGCAGAGCCCGGTCTGCATCTGGGGGTGTAGCTGGTTTGGGGAGGCGATAGATTTTTGGGTTTGGGTCGGGGTGGGCAGGTGATGGTGAAGCACCAGCCTGGCTGCAGGCTGCCTGGGTTGATGCCAGCGCTGCACTGAGTTAGCGGAATGGGCTCCGACGCCTTGCGGAGTTGGCTTTGTTGGGTTGTTCCCCTAAAAATAGTGTATGGGTTTGGCTGGGGGGTGGGAGGCTGACTGGGGGGTTTCTCTGGGCTGGATCCGCTTCCTTTGCCAGCCTGCAACGTAGGGCTGGCGCGGAGCAGTTTATTGCCATAGGAAGCGATGGGAGCGGGCACGCAGACTGGGTTTGGGTTTGCAGCTTTGTTGGAGAAGTCTGATCCTCCGTGCTCCCCGAGAGCTGAGCCTCCACCCAGGAATCAGATTTCAGCATCTCTTCCCCTTGCACAGAGGCAATATCCTTAGAGGCTGCTCTTCCAAGCTGTGTAGGGCTGGCGCGGAGCAGTTTATTGCCATAGGAAGCGATGGGAGCGGGCACGCAGACTGGGTTTGGGTTTGCAGCTTTGTTGGAGAAGTCTGATCCTCCGTGCTCCCCGAGAGCTGAGCCTCCACCCAGGAATCAGATTTCAGCATCTCTTCCCCTTGCACAGAGGCAATATCCTTAGAGGCTGCTCTTCCAAGCTGTCTGTGTCCCTGTCCCTGGATCAGGCGCTGCCGTGACTCCTTTTCCAAGGAGCATGAGCAGACACCAGAAAGCAACTTCTTAACTTTGGGTTACGTGCCTGGCAGTTACATTCCCCATTGCTTGGTGCAGCTTGTATTGGCTTATTGTCTTGTTCAATCCCAAAGCAACGCCCAGCTCGTATAACTTCATCTCGCTCTCAGCCTGAACCGTGTCTTGGCACCAGGTTCTTGCAGAGATTCCAGGGCAAGCGCTTGGTAGGTGTGCAGCAGTTAAACACAGGTCTCTCTCCCCAAGGCGAGCAGTGTTTAGGATGGAGAGGGAAGATACTGCTGCTGGGCATTGCTCACAAGAGCCTCTTGGCTCAGCTGGGAGCTGCCGCTGTGGTGGGAGCGCAGCTCCTCTGCCTGTGTCTCCTTCACGTGTTCCTCTGCTCTTCTCTCCTAGATAATGGCTGATCTTCTTGCCAATGGGATCGACGTGTATCCTCAGAAGGAGTTTGATGAAGACTCTGAAGATCGGCTAGTCAACGAGAAATTCAGGGTTAGTGCGTGGTGTTGCGGGTTGGACGTGTTTGGATGGGCCCTGCAGCTCCGGGTGCTGGTTATGTCCTGGGGCGTCTCTATTTTGCAAAGTGCCTCTATTTTCTTTCCAAAGCCACTGTGCCCCTGTCCGGGGGGGTCTGCCCAGGACCAAGGATCAGAGCAGGGACAGAAAGAGGGTGAGGAAGGTACCTGGGGAAGGTGTCCTCTCCCGTCTGTGCCGCTGCTCCTTCCCCCAGCCCCGTTCCTCCAAGGTGCCCTCAGCGGGCAGGGGGTCCCGTGCCGGTGTCTGCCCACCCCAGGCGAGGGGAGCAGCCTTCCCGGCACCCGCAGGTAATTTGCCCGTAGGCTGCTCTGCTTTCCTGGCTGTCAATTCCTTGCTGTAGGAAGTAGCTAACAATTTTTTGGCTCAATAAAGTGGATTGGACAAATTCAAGGAAGAAAAAAGTCTTCTAGGGACTCTTAAGTACAAAGACACCACCTTGGATCAGGAAATGAGTGAGCCACAGGTTGCCAGATGCTGGGGGCGATTCCCGGAGAAGCGTCATGATAGCTTTGCCCTGCCTGTACGCTGGTGCCTGGGCTAGACTGGTTTTGGGCTGATTTTAGAGTGCTTTTGGGCTGGGCACATGCGTGAGAGATGCTGCTGCCCGGGTCCTGGCAGGCAACGCAGGGACAAACCAGCTCACCCCATGAAACTCTCCCGAAAACAGCTTGATTTAGGACTTTGCTCGCCAGCTTGCTTTCCTGACCGGTTGTCGGGAGGAAAACGTAACCTTTTTTTTCTCTTTCCTCAGGAAATGATCCCCTTTGCAGTGGTGGGCAGTGACCAGGAGTACCAGGTTAATGGAAGAAGAATCCTTGGAAGGAAGACCAAGTGGGGCACCATTGAAGGTACCTGTCCTTGTTTCCCTACCTCTTGAGCCCATCTCCCTGCCCTGACAGAAGGTGCTGAGGTCCAAAACCAGCAGTAGAAGTCGAGGTGTGTATAGTGCTTCCCTGCCCCTCCAAAGAAAATCACTTCCCTGGTGTTTGGGGACTGAAGACACCTTGGCCAATGCTCCTGTGCCGAGCTCCTGGGCCTTTGTGCGGCTCGGGGGGCTGCGGAGTGCCGGAGGGGACACGTCTGGGTTTCTTGTGGCCTGGCTTCTGCTGGTTGCACAGTTAAATGCCCGATGGCTGGATTTGAGGGCACACGGGTGCGGTGCTGACGTCTCTGTCTCGAGCCCAGATTAGAGCCTTGCCCCTGGCATCTGTAGGTCTCTGCACCCTCCACCATGCATTTGGCTGGTGCCCTTGGAGGATCTCATCCTTCTTCCATCTTCATCCCATCATCTTCCTCTTTTATCCCCCATTTTAAATCACGGTTTAAAGGCTAGATGAAGGCTCCTGGCTCCAGTGTATCTACACATTTCCCTGTCCCTGAGAGCCAACTGGCACGTCTCCAGTGCCACCCGTCTTATCTTCCTCCCCTTCATTTCATAGGTTTCTCTCATCTATGAGTCTTTTTAATAGGAATCCTGTGTTGAGGGATGGCTTAACAAAGGTGCCAGGAAAATCAGTGTATTTTAAAGCTCTGCTGCCCTCTTGTGCTCTGTCCTTGGAAGCTCTGAGTTTAATGGGGCTCATTAAACCACTCACCTCCCGCATGTGGCAGCTGCCTTCAGCACGGGGAGAACCCAGGACCCAGCCATGGCCACGGGCAGCCTTTGCAGAAGAGTGTTATTTGCTGTCTTGCCATTTCTGCATTATGTTCAAGCCTGTTTGGGTGGAAAAAAATCAAAAAAAGGGAGTTGATCCTTTAAATTCAAATGCCTGGTAAACTGCAAGCTGTCAGACTAATTGTGGTGGAGCAACACCCCTTGATTTTTCCCTCTTGCAAACACTCTTGCTTTCTCCAAGCCCTGTTCCGACAGCAGTAGCCTTTGTCAGCAAGAGCAGCAGCACCGGCAGCCCGGGCAGCACAGTCACTGACGTGCCTGGGATGTTGCAGGACGCTCGTGGTGAAGCTACAGATGAAACGCTTCTCTGGAGCCTTGCCGGCGCTCACTGCAAAGGCTCTGTCCCTTTCCCTGCCTTCTTTGGGGCCCACTTAAGCTTGTGTTGGTCCAAAGTGGGGGTCATGGTGGGAGATGCTGCCGGGAGCTCCCTCGTTTGGTGGGAGATGGTGGGAAGGGACCAGGAATGCTCAGTCAGACCTCACCAGCCAGTTGGTCATGCTGAGCTGGGGCACGTACCTGGGTAAATCACTGGCCTTACAGCAGCAAAGAGGACTCTTGAGTCCTGCACCCTGTAGCCCCTGGGGGTAAGTCCCCATCTCAGCCCTCCACACGCTAGTGAAGCTCTGCAGGGTCCTCCTTACCCTGAGCGGTCGCCATGCACATGCCGTGGGTGCACGCTGATGGGTTTCTCTCTCTTCCTACCAGTGGAGAACACGACACACTGTGAGTTCGCCTACCTGCGGGACCTCCTCATCAGGTCGGTAGGACTGTGCCCTATCCCTGTAGCCTTCGGTCACCAGGTGGCATCCAAAGAAAGGGGAGAGCCCAGCCCAGCTTGAAGCAGCTGCTGCTTCGCTCTGCTCATCCACCCGTCCATCCTTCCATCCGTCCATCCCCTCCCAGCCTGCTGCAGTGCTGCAGCCCCTCTGCGAGGGGTGGCCCCGCTCAATGGGACGTGGCTTCAGGGGGCTTTTCTCAGCGACGGTGCTGAGTTAAGGGAGGAGACGAGCAGTGGATGGGTCAGGACAGACTCCAAGGTCGCTGGCAGCGTGCAGTGTGGCTCCAGCTCGCCTGCAAGCAGCTGGGAAGCCTTTTGGCCTTACTGATCCCTCACCAGTCCCAGGTCCTACCCCCAGTCCGAAGACATCACCCTCCTGCGTCCCAGGATCGTGCCGTTGGGGGTCTGGGCGATCGCCGGTCCCTCTTGAAAGAGGCGTCCCTGCTGCAGGGAATGGGAGGCTGAGCCCCCTTGGCTTGCTGGAGGGGGCATTGGGCTCCTCCTAAATTTGGCTGCAAGATAAACTCTGCACACGTGAGCGGTTGCTGGCAGCTAGTTGTGTGGGGCTACAAAACCTGATCCCAGGGACTCGCAGGACCGGTGTCTTCCCGGACGGGTGTTACGCAGGGCTCCCGCCTACCCCAGCACGGGCTGTTGGTACCAGTGAAGGCTTCTGGTCTTGGCTGCCCATAACTGCCTTTGCTTCCCTCCTGTGTCCTAAAGATACCGTTAACCAGTAAATCAGGAGGGGAAATTTGGGCTGGAGGGGGTGTTTGAAAGCAGAGGTTGGGGGGTGCACGGGTTGGGGTGGCGGAGGCTGGGCTGGCCGAACCTGCGCCCAGCGAGGTGCGATTGCCCCCGTCTCCCTTTCCCGCAGGACGCACATGCAGAACATAA
>NW_009188506.1:0-642 GCF_000690835.1 Fulmarus glacialis
GACCCAAGCACCCACACCACCCTATAGAAAGCACCCAGCCATCTAAATCACCCCCTAAAAAGAACTCAGGCGTCCCAAAAGGAACCCAAACGTTCAGCAGACCCTATAGAAGGGACCCAGGTGTCCCAGAACACCCTATAGAAGGCACCCAGGCATCCGGGGCACCCTATAGAAGGCAACCAGCCATCCCGGGCCCCCTATAGAAGGGTGCCAGGCGGGCGGGGGGGGTCGCTATAGGGTACCTGGAGGGTGTGCTCGATGGCGTTGGGGAAGTTCTTGAGGGTGCAGATGGGGATGGCCTTTTCGGGGGGGTCCTGGCTGGAGCTATAGGATTCGCTCAGGAAGGGGATCACCACCTGTACGTTCCCCTTCGTCCCCAACGTCCCCGATTCCAGCAGCGGCTTCCGGTAGTAAACGCAACGCCGGTCCATATAGAGGCCTATAGAAGAAGGAAGGCGGGGGTTAGAGGGTACCCCGCTATCCTAAAGGCTGCCCGGGTCGCAGGGGAAGGGGTTTTGGGGTCCCTATAGCAATCCCGGGGGGGTCCTTATAGTGTTCTTGGGATCCCTCTAGCGTTGCTCAAATGCCTTTAGTACACCTGAGGGTCCCTATAGCGCACCTGAGGGTCCCTATAGCACTCCT
>NW_009188507.1:0-283 GCF_000690835.1 Fulmarus glacialis
ACCCAGTACTCAGAACGCCAGCGCACTGCCCCTATCATACCTTCCACCCAACACCAAGAAACCCCAGTGCCCACCACCGAGCACCCCCAGAGCCCACCACCCCCAGGGACCAGCATTATTCCTGGACATGCGCAGAACCCAGCACACCCACCGCCAATACACAGCACCTGGACATGCCCAGCACCCAGCACCCCCAGTGCCCAGCACCCAGCACCCGGACATGCCCAGTGCCAACCACACAGCACCCACACTGCCCAGCACCCAACACCCACACATAGCCAGC
>NW_009188507.1:293-586 GCF_000690835.1 Fulmarus glacialis
AACTACTGATCACACAGCATCCGGATATGCCCAGCACCTGGACACACCCTACACCCACAAGACCCAGCACCCAGCACCCAGTCATGACCAATAACTGGAAATGCCTACAGCCAGCACTGCCAGCTCCCACCACCCAGCAAACTCAGTGCCCACCACCCAAGACCCAGTCATGCCAAGCACCCAGACATGCCCAGCACTCAACACCCCAGTGCCCAGCACGCAATACCCCCAGCACCCAGTATCCGGCAGCAAGACATACCCTGCACCCACTTATGCATAGTCCCCACCACCCT
>NW_009188507.1:639-1328 GCF_000690835.1 Fulmarus glacialis
CCAGCACCCCCAGGGCCCACCCCCCGACAACCCCAGGGCCCAGCCCCCAGCCATGCCCAGCACCCGGACATGCCCAGCACCGCCCACTACCCGCTGTCCCAGTACCCAATACCCAGACATGCCCAGCAACCAGACATGCCCAGCAGGAAGCTTCCTTACTGCCCACCACCAAGCACCCCGAGCGCCCAGCACCCAGCACTTGGACATGCCCAGGGCCCACCACACAGCACCCACACTGCCCAACAACCAGCACCCACACAAGCGCAGCACAAGCAGGGCCCAGCACATGCACATGCCAAGAATACAGCACCCCCAGGTCACAGCACCCAGCAACCCCAGCGCACGCACCCAGTATTGGATATGCCCAGCACCGGATATAACCAACACCCAGCACCCGATATACGCAACACCCAGCACCCAGCACGCAGTACCTCCAGCACCCGGCGTCCACCACCAAGACATATCCTATACCCAGTTATACATAGTACCCAGCAATACCAGGGCCCAGCACCCCAGTCCCTAGCACCCAGCACCCCCACTGCCCAACATCCACCACCCGGACATGCCCAGTACCCACAGCGCTCAGCACCCCCAGTGCCCTGCACCCAGCACCTGTACCCAGATATATTCAGCACCCAGACATATGCAGCACACAGCACCCCAGGACACAGCACTCAGAATGCCACCAC
>NW_009188507.1:2123-2381 GCF_000690835.1 Fulmarus glacialis
AACCAACACTCGCCCACACACAGCACCCAGTACCCCCACCGCCCAACACCCAGTGTACGGACATGCCCAGTGCCCAACACCTCCAGGGACCACAACCACCAGGGCCCAGCACCGCCATTGCTCAGCACACGGACTTGCCCAGCATCCAGCACCCCCACTGGCCACCAGTCCCAGCGCCCAGTACACAGCACCCAGATACTCCGTGCACCCAGACATGCCCAGCAGACAGCTCCACAACTCCCCGCCTACCGCCACCCC
>NW_009188507.1:3033-3379 GCF_000690835.1 Fulmarus glacialis
AGCAACCCCACAGCCCTGCACCCAGCACCCCCAGTGCCCTGCACTCCGCACACCAATCACATACCTTTCAGCACCCCCACAGGTGTCACACCCAGCACCCCCAGTGCCCAGAAACCAGCATACCCAACAACCAGCATCCAGCAGTCCCACCACCCAGCACGTTAAGTGCCCAGCACCCAGCAGCCCGCACCCAGATATGGCCAGAAGCCAGCATCCCTAGCGCCAAGCACTCAGCACCCAGACATGCTAAGCACTCTGATACGCATGTTCCCAATCACCTCTAGAACCCAGCAGTCCCAGTGCTCATCACTTGGACGTGCCCAGCACCCAGAGATGCCCAGCACCC
>NW_009188508.1:0-3647 GCF_000690835.1 Fulmarus glacialis
GCGCCTGCCGGGTGTCTCTGGGAGCGGTTTGGCACCGGGAAAATAAACTCACATCTCGGGGGCCGGGGGAAAAAAAAAAGACTGCTCGTGTCTGGAAAAATAAAAAAAAGTTTTGAAGTGTCAGCGTGTAAATTTAAGAGTTTCAGCCGGGGTAACTTTGTGCCGTATGGCAGGTGAGCACTGCCCGGGGAGTCCCTCATTCTTCTCAGGGAGAAACGCGACAATCACAATGACAATATGAGGACACGCGTGTACTTTATGAGCCCAAGGGTGACCTCTGTGCCAGCCTGCCATCCCTGTGCAAGCCATGAGCCACACAGCAGTTCATCGGAAGAAGCGAAGGCAGAAGCACTCAGCACAAATCACAGCGCACAGCACCTCTGCATCCCTTTCCCCCCCGAAATGATGCTCCCTCCAGCCTGCCGGCCAGGTGACTGTCAACGTCTGACGCTTGTTATTTCTCTTTGGCTCATGGGTCTTATTGCGGGTTTATATTTATTTTTGAGGTGCTGAACCCCCCAGTAACATGACAGGTTTCCTCAGAAGGAATAACAAATCCCAACGAAATCCCAGAGCAATCTGCACCGCGGACCGCAGCTGCCTGTTTCTGGAAACGATGCTCGCAGAAAGGGTGGAAGTCAGGAGCCTCTAACCAAAAATGTAACAAACCCTGGCCAGTATCACAAGGGCAAACTTCCCACGGGCCTCAGGGTTTCCTTACTTACACTGATAAGACCTTCTGCTAAATCCCCCAAAGTTGCTTGCTCTTCCGTTTCAGGTATAAAGTTACCGAAATCTGACAGATAAAGGCATATACATTTACTGTTTCTGGATAAGACTTATAGTCACACTTAAGAGACTACGCTGCAAAAGATCAGTTAAAATGTGTTGCTGCTTCAATGAAAGACTGTTGAAAAAAAATGTTTTACTTTAAACCATAGCATGAGGAAAATCATAATATAGTAAGAGGAGAAAAGAGGCAGCTCCCAGAAGAATAAAGACATTCTCCGCTCTGCTGTCACTCGCGTTTTCACCTGTATTCGTGCTTTCGAGAGCAGGCGGCGTGGCTCAGGGACCTGCTTCTCTTCTCCTTTTCTTATATTTTATTTCAAAATGCAGCCGACACGTTCACAGGTACATGACATTATTCCGCACTGACACTAGAGGATAGGTTTGGGGGAATGCGGTGGAAGTACGCATTAAGGATGGGGCAAGAAAGTGGAAAATGTAGAAAATCTTGGAAGTTTTTTCTAAAAGCGAACCGAAAAGACAAATTAGCAGGGATTACTGGGATTATAATATATCAATTTTGTACTGTTTTCGGGGACCTGTATAACGTAAGGAAGGGTGACAAATTTCGGAAGAGTCAACTGTTTGCCTCTTGCACTTAAGCGACCAGTTTTTGCCCACGTTAGCAGTCGCTGGTATTTTGTTGCACTGCTGCTGTGGAGAACACAGTCTAGCCCCAAGTTTCCTCGCCTTACCAATAAACGCCAGATTCCCTTTGGTTATCCAAAACTGTTTGAATTTGATCTAGCGAGCCCCGAAACTTTTGCAAACATGTACAGAGAAATACCCCATGAGAAAGAGTATTATAACTCAGGGAAACAGTCATATCACATTGCATTGGCTAAAAAAAAAATACAGCATGGGCTCTCGCTCAGGTTTATTTGTAAGTTGTCTTTTTTTTATGGTAGTAAAAGAAGCAAAGGGACGATTAACAGCTTTAAAGGTAAATAGGAGAAGAGAATGGGGTATCCCAGGGAGAGGAAAGCCAGGGTGGAGTGCGTGTGATGGAAAACAAATGTTTCTTTGCGAAGTCGCTGGGAGATGGGCGAGCAGATGGCAACCCGGGAGCCAGGCAGCAGGATTTGCCCCTCTTCTAGAGGGAGAGAGGGCATCGCCCTTCCCTGGGTCCCCCCAGCCCTCGGATAATAAACTCAAGTGTCTGCCTGTCTCAGCCCTGCCCATCTTCTTTAGCCAACTTGACAAAGTGGAAGAAATATGACATGTGAATTATTAAAGAGGAGGCAGTTGACTCCTAACCTCTGTTGCTTTTTCTCAGAACCCATTACCTGAGAATTTATCTTGCAGGAATTACAGTGTCTGAAAGCTTCGGGAGGAGCAGCGAGGAGGGAGCGGGGCGTTTGAATACGAGTTTTGAAGAAATACCGCTGAAAAGCACCAGGTTTCACCTTAGCATTTGCACCACTCAAGAGATGGATAACGTGTTAGAGAAAACAAGCCATTCCTCCTTAGAAGTGGATCAGTTCGCCACAGGGAGCCAGGGAATAAAATCCGGACTGAATTTAAAACGGCTATCACCACTTAAATACCTTTAAAAGTAGAAAGGGGGAAATGGAGAGCTTTTCCGTGGTTAAAGATTGTCCTTTAGCCCCGTCCTTAAAGTTAATGAGGGCACTTTCTGGGCACTTGATAAATAATCTTCCAACTCGCCCCGGGTGAAGCAGGGCTCTGCAGTGGGTCGTGCTCAGCCCTCGACACCCAGAGACATGATTTACCTCCCTGCCGGGGATGCAGAGCCCGAGGTCCTGGGGGGAAAGGCGCAAACTCGGTACAGGCTTCAAACTTTAGAGGACCCCCAGTAATCTTGCCTAGAAAAGTTTCACTGTGCCGATGTAACCGTCAGGTAACTCTCAGGCCGAGCAACGCGGCGGCTGATTTTTTTCCCAGGAATTCCTAGCAGAGGGGCATATTGAATGGCACGGACATTTATTTTTCTTTTTTTTTTGTTTTTTTTTTTCCGTTTTTCTTTTTTTTTTTTTTTTTTTTAATTTAGAAAGGGGAAAAACCCACTCTGGGAGGAGGTGTGTGTGTGGGGGTGATTTTTCCGGTCTTTTGGGCATAGATTTGTATCTAGCGCTGCCAAGCTGAATGTAATAATTGAATCTCTCCCAAATCTTGGTGATAGAGCAGTCAGAAATGACTCCATCTGACAGCAGAGCCATGAGGCAAGTGATGGATACTATTGTCCAAGCCTGACCCTCCATTAACACCACCTATCAGCATCTGTATTCTGTCACCAATTCCCATGCCGGAGCCAAGAGGGGTGACTCTAATATTCTGAGCACATTGAAGGCTTCCATGCTGAGTTCAACCCTGCATCAACTAAATGGGTGGAGAGGATGACCTAAACCTTGCTCTCTCTATCTCCACTCGCCTTATTACCCCTCTCCAATCTCATTGTTTTGCAGGTGCCTGCAATTTGCTCCTTATCTCCTCACTGTTTATGAGGGCTCCTTTTTATTAATACAAAAGGAGAAATGTTATTAATATTAATTAACAAAATAAAAAATGAAGCAGTTTTGGGAATCCACCAAATGAATAATCTCATCCCCTAATTGGAGATGAAGTGGGGGGGGGGGGGGAAGGAGGTGTAAGAGAAACAGATGACCTACTGGGTGACAGGCACAGGTTGGAAGGGTGACATTTTATTGTAAGCCTCCCTATGAAAGGAAGAAAAGGAAAGGACCAGTCAATTTAATGCAGGGACCAAGAGTGCAAGAGTGTTGCTAAGAGACAGAGATGCTGCTAAAGTTCTGTGAGAAGCTGTACCCTGACCTTATGCAAATGGAGGCTTCCAACTCTTTGTGGAAAGGCTGCAAATTCCACCCACTGTGTCACCA
>NW_009188509.1:0-285 GCF_000690835.1 Fulmarus glacialis
TGATGCTGCAGGGCTGTGGGCGGCCTGGTGGACGATGATTGATGGTGCCGTGGGTGGCCTGACGACATACTCTTCAAAGTCGTCGTACGCCCGCACCGAGTGCACGATGGAGCTCACCCTCCTCTTGCAGAGGGGGCACTCGGGCTTGCTGTCAGCCCACCGCCGGATGCAGGTGAAACAGAAATGGTGGCAGCACAGCATCACGTAGCTGGCCTCCTCCCAGCTGTCCAGGCATATGGGACAGCGGTTGTCCAGCTCCGTGGCCATGCTTTTCACGGGCTGTGG
>NW_009188509.1:453-2620 GCF_000690835.1 Fulmarus glacialis
CTCTGCGGCTGCGAGCACGCCTCCTGGGTGCCCTGGCCGCCTGAACCTGGCAGGGCAGGGGAAAATCCTTCAATGGCTCTGGGAACGGGCACTGGGAGCTGCAGTCAACAACTCTCTGGGCACGACACCAGCGCCAATCAAAAGCCTCGCTCAATGCTCCAGACCTTGCGTACTCGCTCAGTTGGAGTGAAGGCACAAGCCGGCTGGGTGAGACCTGCCGCCCAGCTATAAGCAGCGAGGGACATGTCGTCACAGTCCATCGCTCGGTGACGTCAGAACCCATCGCTCAGGGACGTCACAGACCATTCCTCGGGGACATCACAATGGGCCGTCCTGGCCCATGGCGCTCGCCCCAGCACATGTGGCCCCAGCACTTGTGTCTGGGGTTACCACACCACCACTGCCCACTCTAACCCTCCCATCTCTTGTCTTGTGCTCGGCATCGGTGTTTCATGCCAGTCACTGAGGTCTGGGCTGTGTCTTCCCAGGGCCGCATCAGGTCACTCTGGCCATGGTACACATCTCCAGGCATATACGGCAAGAGGGTTCATTCGATAACATCCCGTGCCTCCCTGGGAGCCTGCAGGACAAAGCTCCACAGGCTCTCCCCACACTCCCACACTGCTGGCCAGCTCTCTGGGCTCCCCTGGTTCATGTGCTCCCATAGCACATTGAAAAAACAGCAATTGTCGGCCTAAGGACGATCAAGGACACATGAAGCGGCTTCCAAAGATTCTGTCTCTTGTCCTCTGCCTCACCTCAGGTAATTCTGTCTAGGTGGAAATACAGATTTAGCTGCTTATAAATATGTGGATATGCCAGCGTACCTGTGAATGGGTGAAATAGATTTTTATTTATCTTCCTCCCCTCCTTGCTTTGAACTTTGCAACAGTATTGCAATTTGTTGCTACTGTTTGCAATGGAGGTTTTTAGGTGGAATCTCCTGAATACCCCAGGAGATGCTCAGAAACTGTACATAGAGATCAATGATGTAACGTGATCTAAGGAATTAAAGGATAAGATTACTTAACGTATTGCATGTCCATTCTCCTTGCTCACAAAGGATTTTGGGGGTACATTGCTCTTTAGGAGTTAAAATCATTCCATTTATAAATGAATACAGTGTGCTATACGGAGTCTGAAAGAAGAGCATGGCCTCTAATTATTTCTGTTTCCCCAGGTTCTTTATTTTAGTCAGACATTTTTATGTAAGTTGTGTCATCTCATCTAGAAACATATAGAGAAAAGACTCTTGAATGCATTACATTATCAAAAGCCATCCTCTAATTTGCTGGTATATTTATAACTTGTGCAACATGGCCACAAAGCAACAACAAAGACAAGAAAAACAAGATAGCAAACAAAGGAGAGGCCAAGGAAGTACCACGTCAATTACATTGACCACTCTCTCCCCCCAGCTCTGTACCTGGTAATCTAAGGAAAAAAACCCTAACAAGTGATGCATTCTCGCCAAAATCAAAGGAATGCCTTGGACTGCATGAAAGAGCAGCTCGGAAGAGATTATACACTAGAAGGGAAGTTTTGAGGTCAAAGGGGCATTCGTGGCCCTATGAGCTGAGAGCAAAAGCTACTTGAGCCTCCTTCCCCCCTCCCCCCCGCCTTAATTCACCAGAAGCTCCCCTCAAATAGTGTTGTCATTGGAACTGGGCTTACAAGGAGTTCCCAGTGGAGTTAGGAACTCTTTTCCCGTTCAGTCTTAATCCTTCAATTCTTTGGAAGTACACGTTTCTCTGCAAAGTGTGGGCTTCCATCTTAAATCATGGCTGCTTGGGCAGCCACTCAATTTTAATACTTTGAACAAACAAGAGACATTTCTTTCATTTCTTCCAGAAAATTTGCTTTCTGAAGCAAATTAAATTGAATTAATTTCTGCTAACTTGATCTAAAAGTCATTTGAAGTTGCAGTGGAAGGGGTTTTTTTTCCCTTAAATCTATTCAATGTTTTTATTTTCTTAGTAATTCTTGTTTTCATTTCAAACTTGATTTATTGCTCAACAAAAATCCTTTCATCTGAAGTACTGCAGGAATCATAATCTTTGACATTCAATTTAATCTTAATGAAGAATTTTAAATTATTTTTATCACCCTTCCTGGAAGTCTTTAACTGCTCATGCAGGTATCTTCTCCCTGTCTTGTTAATGAAAAA
>NW_009188509.1:2673-14607 GCF_000690835.1 Fulmarus glacialis
GCTTTAAAAGTTTATCTATAATTTTTTTTTATTTACATAGTTAAATAAAACACAGGCTGACTTTCATCCCACAAATGTTTGTGAAATTCTTCCTTTGTCAATTAAATGTCGATTTTGACAGTTTAAAAGCAATAAGTGTAGGGCCATATAAGTAATCGCCATTTTATTGAAAAACCACGGAGAATTTTTTAGATGGTTTGGACTGACCCCAAATATATTTATTTCCATTTTGTCATTAAATCATAAAACCCAAAATGTTTATTTCAAATTGAATGAAACGAAATGAGAGGGATAAGGGGTGAAATTCATATTGTTACCAGTACCTCAGTGATAACAACAATCACCTTACATATAAAAAATTTACCCTGAGGAGACTGATTTGAATCTTCTGCAAAAAATTCCTTCATTACAAGCTGTGGGCATTTCAGTAGACGGATCTTACTAATACTCTGCTATTTTTAAGAACTAAATATTCAATGGAACTGAGAATAGGATTCAGGCATACCAGTTCCTTCATGTGTGTCTTACTAGTAGAGTAGAGAAGTAGTTTTCAGATTTTCTGGATCAATTTAAACTTAAGTATTTTTTGTATGGATGGTAGTGTCATAGATTAGATCATGTTTTTCTGAGTAGCCAATAGCCTAGTTCTGGGGATACTGTTCAATGTACTGTGAGATATAAGACCTAATTTCTCTTCATCATGTGATTGAATTCAGACATCTCATGTAAATGTTCTGAAAGGCAGAACTGTCATGATCGTCATTATATTAGTCTCAGGAAAAAAAAATACAGATCAAACTATTAATGAAACTAACCTGAAATCACAAATAAAATGGAATTTGGAAGGTTGGAAAATGGGAGGAAAATGGGGCATTGGCTCATAAACTATTTGTTGTTTGATAATTTTCCCTTGCTTTGGCCTTGACGAAATGGAGCACAACTCCCTCGGAATTCTGTTTAGGGAACATTGCTTCACAGCTGAGAAAAATGTGTTTCTATACATCAGTCAGGTTTGACTTGAAATAATACATCAAATTGTTGGATATATCCATGTAACATAATCATTCAATCAGGAAATTTGCATGCCTCAGGAATTTGTATGCCTGAAACCACAGGCTTATTAAAAGACTGACTGTGGACATTGAGTATCTGAATGTCTAGATTTGTCTGGTTTGCAGAGTCTTTGCTCTTTAAAACAAAAAGGTCTAATGAATATAGTATCACCCTATGTCAGGATTACTTAGTATGTGTCAACGTATTTCCCAGTACTTAAGACATCCTGTATATAGTGTGTATCTGTGCATATACACTATTTTAAGTACTGTGGTATGAAAAAGGATGATCCCACAGTGATTTAGATTTAGATAATTTTGTATTTCTTTGACTGACTGGCAGGTAACCTGGAATTAAAATGGCCTATTTGAAAAAAAGAAGCAAGTTAGGTGGAACAGAGAAAAAGAACTAATATGAGATTAAAATAAGATACAGGGAATAATTGCTGAATTAGAGTCTGAAAAGGTGGACAAAATAAGCAGAAAAAAAAGGTTAGTAAAGTAATAAACCCAATGGAATTAAAGTGTTAGCTTTCATAATGATCTACAGCTGAAGGAAAATTTCAAGCCTATAAAGTTGCAATAGACCGTAATCTTTCTCCCATAAGGTTATCAGCAAGTACATGGAAGGAAGGATTTTCCAAATGTAACTTTACTACTTGAGTATATTAACAGCCAGGACCTGGTTAATGAATTACAACAAGAAGTCTCAGCTCTTCTGTAAAAGGGTAGGCCTGTGAGCGGTATTGACAAATGAGAGCTTGCTTAGCAACAAGTGTCCTCTCCACGGAGTTAATCACTATTTCTAAAGCAGGAAAGAGAAAAGGAAGCAGAGAACTAGGGAAAGGAAAAGTAAATGGGTGTGTATATATAAATGCTCAGAGTACATAGCTTTCTGGTGTGCCCAGTGTGAATACTTGCAAGGCAGAATTTTGTTTCTGTAATAATCTGCATCTGGTTAGTTTATAATGTCAGAAAGAAATATCAGAAAAAGCTTCAGACAGCTCTTTTATACCTTTCAATAGCAGTTGAATTCTTTTGTAATTTTATTTTTGATAGTGAATATTGAAACTCTAGTTCTAATTTTCACCCAGTTGCATGAAAGATCAAGCATTAGTGGACAGCTGTGCCTAGACATGCAGGTGTGGAGCAGAGCTCTTCATCATTTCATGGCAACTGTATTGCACTCTTAAAACTGTGTGCAGCTGTCACCTTTATTTTTAAAAATAAGGCTCTAAATTTGCTGCTGTTCAAAATTTTAAGTGTTTTTTATGTGTGTGTCTTTGTCAGTTTTGGGTTTTGTTTTTTTTTTTTTATGATGCTTTGCAACATTCTTTTAAATCCTTATAGTGCGCCTTATAAAACTTCCTGAGATTAATCAGTCAAAACTATTTGATGCAATTGTCAAATTTTGCTGTCTTATCTCTTTGTTTCCCCCTACTAAATACAGTCTTTTGCGGTGGATTCTTTCCTAAGGATAATGAGAACTATATTCTGCAGGACTTTCTGGGCAGTATTTAGAGAAAACATTAAATTTTTCGAAGGTATGCAAGGACATTGACAAGGGTGATAATCAAGCATGGATAGACAAATAAAATGAGAAAGGTCTTGCGTGGAGATATGCCTTACAGGTCCTGAACACATTATTTAGTAAATGTTCAATAACATTTATTTATTTACAATGATGTATTTTGATCTTCAGCAGCAACAGATTTTTGTTGGTACCATACAGCTATATTCTGCTTGAATTTTCTAGTTCATTTACAGCTGTGGGTTACCTCAGTAAGTCCTGTAAAACCGTCCAGGGCTTCAACAAACATAGCTGGTAAGAGTATCCTCCTCCCAATCAGTTGCAGGTGTCGCTCAAAACTCTGTTACTGGTACATCTCCGGACTATGGTTAATAACATCAAGATAACAGTGAACTCAAAGGAAACATTACAGTATTTATCACCACGACCAAAATGTCACCAGAGATAAAACATCCTATCAGCTGGAGCTGACTTTAATCTTATGTGGCTGTTACCACCTCTCTCTGAGAAATTGAAACTGAAAACACTATATTTTGTTGTTTTTCAAAGTGAGAAATTTTCTAGGGTTGAAAACTTAATACACTTTAGATGACTTCAGGATTGTCTTTTAGCAAATTTATCCATCTGGAGAGTAAACAACTATCAAAAGAAAGGGCAGGATACTTTCTAAAAGAGACACAACCATTTTCAAACTCGGTATCATTAGAAAACATGACCACACAGAGGCAATGTAGAAGGTCTCCAGTGTAATAGATTCAGCAAAGGGATATGTGAAACTGTGCAGACAGCCTCTGGTTTGAAAAAGGGATTGCCCAGCTAGATTCTTTTTCTGAACACAGTTAAGGAGCTGTGTGGTGACGTTTTAAGCTCTTGTTCACAGGGAATGAAGCTATGGGACAGTCTAGCTCTGGAAGTGTTATCCAGTTTATCAGGTAGATTCAATCTCAAAAATAGCAAGCTAGTGCTCCTAATCCCTGATATGAGATTTCTCAGACTTGTTAGTGGGCTATCTGGCATAACTGTGAGCCAGGAACCTTGGCTAGTTTGTTAGCACTGGAGCTTGGAGGGTTTAGTCTGAAGTCTCAGAGGTACTTAGATTCTTATCAATATAATGGGTGTTCTGGCACTTAGCCAGTGCTTAGAACTCTGGAAACACTCTTCCTCAGCTGTTGACCAGAAAAATTGTGAAAAGACCCAAGGAGTCTCGGAGTTTAGGATGCTAGAAGCTGAAGGCCCTGGATTTCCACCTTCCTGACAGCTTACCAGGATGGGGGCCTCAGCAGCTTGCCAGGTGGGCTGCCAAAAAACTTGTCACATTTCAAAATCAAATTCCCTTCACAAAACATTTCTATGTTGACAAAGCAGCAATCCTCTGTAGAACGATGTTTGTACCTGAAGCTGTAAACATTATCTCCTGCAGATACTGGTTGACAGGATGAAATAATACAACATAAGATGAATGCTATATTGGACATACTTTTCCTAGAGTAATTGGCCTTGTTTTACATATGGTATATTGCTTGTCATTGTGACAACTACGTCCCTAAAGAGTTCCATTCACAGCATAGCATATTTAGAGATTCTTAGCCAGCTCGTTGACATGAGGCTGATAAACAGCGAAAACAGAATTAAGAGCTGTGTGGTTATATGTAACAGAATACAGCTGAAATGTCACCTCTTGGCAGTTTGGATATACATTGTTATTATTTAGTACTAACAAGTCATTCTTTTTTTAACGAAGCAAGGTTAGATTTGTTATACTTGAACTAAAATTTGAATCTTGAAATGCCTTGGAAGAAAATGAGATTCTAATTCTACTTTTCTAGGAGTAAAGGTTTTCTTCTATTATCTTCTCTCCTGGGAGTTTTAAGGCCTTTCTTCTATAGCTCTTTACTATCAGGCCTTCACAGATAATAAATAACAGTGATTTCATTAATATAATATTCAGTTAATTACTTTTCTTCTTTATATTATGACATCTGGGAAAGCATGCCTCACCACTGCATTTTTCCTCTTCTGATTTATGAAGATCAGCCCTTTTGAAGAATGTCAGTGTAGACATTAGGGATCTATTTACCTTTCAGGTAGCTGTATAATTCTTTCCAAAACTCATTTATAGTTAGTTGATATCATAAGTCCAAATACTAGTCATAACTTTCTTAATCCTGTAAATATAATTTTGTTCATTTCACATGTTTTTGGATATTATAATAAGCAATTTAAATATTCTAACTAAAATTAATGTTTCTTTGCAGAACAAAGAAGGCTTTTTCAATGGTTCATGCAGATGTATTAAAAACATTTGAATTTTTATATCAATATCCGCTGGTTTTTTATTTAAAGTTACAGAGAAATTGTTAACTCAGTCCTGACCCAGTTAACAGTTTCAAATTATTTCAGTATGCATTGGTGTGTTATTATTTAGTATGCAGAGAGCTCATACTCCCTAAAACCAGAACTTTCCATCTTTGTGCTTCAGCTGATAAGCTATTTGAGGACTGGAGACAGTAGCTAGGTAGATCTAGCCATATATTCACATTATGACTGAAATTTTCATCAGATGCTTTCCTGTACAGCAAATATATCTTCTTTTATGTAACTGATCTGTATTTTCAGGTGTCTCTGGAGGTATGGCATTGGCTGATTCTATTTAAAAAGGAATATAATCTTCTTAAAACAAATCACCAAATCCCTGGAGGGGGTTTCATCTCCCTTGGCATATCGTGAAGCTTGTCATAGTTTGGTTACCTAAGTATTTTATGAGGTGAACTTATTGGCATTTGTACTTGACTCTATGCAGTTATCCTTTCTGCTGTGCCCGGATGAGCTTGTTTTAAGGCTAGTTCATATGTACTTGCAATACATTCCAATGACACCTTAAATGGTAGCAAAGACCTATAGTTACAGTTTGCTTGCCAGGAAGAAAAGTGCTTCCTTGGCACCATGACACTCGTTCTTTTCAACCAGTTCGATGAACTACCAGTAGTGCAAAAAAGGGGAAATACTATGATGTGTGTGTATTTTTCGGATTTGCTGATCTTTGTCATGTAATTTCTTCACACTTATCTATCTTTCTAATTATATTCTTTATCTTTAGCTGTCATGAGTTTTCATCTTCATAGCAGAGTTGTTCTTAAGTGCTTATTGAAATGACTTTTATTTCTCTCCTCTTAAACGTGTAAAATCTGTGAAAACTCCATTCTGACGCTTTTACTTGTAGCTCTGGATCTGACTCATGCTTATATCTCCTAAAGTTAGCTTTTAATGTGGGTCAATAGCCTTGACTTTTTGTTTGATGCTTTCTGCTCTACCTAAAGAAAGCAAATCTTACAGATGAGCTGATATTTTCAACTGCTAGTGTGACTGCCTTAAGATCTAAGGCAATTTTATACTTTTATCTCTGTGATCCCTCTACAGCAGCTCTTCCTAGATTGACCTGTCTTGGCTTCTGTATGCTTATGAGATCTATAAAGTCTTTGTTCTGCCTCTGTTTAATTCTTTCTCAGTATGATCGAAGCTACTTCTCGAAGAGAACTGCTTATTGTGATAGTCACCCCTGAATTTTTCCTTTGAATTTAAAAAGTCTCCAGATACTGTTTCTGTCTGTCAGTGCAGCTTAGTGCTTTGGACCAATACCTTTTACTCTTCCATTGTTTGATTAGCAAGTGCAGGCAGTCTAATCCAAGCTTTTTATTTGTGTTCCAAACTGACAATCTGTTTAAAGAGAGACTTTCACACTGGAGTCAATTTTGACAAACAGTGAATCAAATGAATCAGTCTGCACTCAAGTTTAGCTTATATAACAAATTTAGCATCCAAGCCATTACTGTCCTGGTTTTGGCTGGGAGAAAGTTAATTTTCTTCCTAGTAGTTGGTATAGTGCTATGTTTTGGTTTTAGTATGAGAATAATTTTGATAACAGAGTGATGTTTTGTTGTTGCTAAGTAGTGTTTACATAGTCAAGGACTTTTCAGCTTCCCATGCTCTGCCAGGTGCACAAGAAGCTGGGAGGCAGCATAGCCAGGTCAGCTAACCCAATTGACCAATGGAGTATTCCATACCATACGACGTCATGCTCAGCATATAGGGCTGGGAGAAGAAGAAAGAAGGGGGGGATGTTCAGAATGATGGCGTTTGTCTTCCCAAGTAACCGCTATGCGTGAAGGAGCCCTGCTTTCCTGGAGGTGTCTGAACACCTGCCTACTGATGGGAAGTAGTGAATAAATTCCTTGTTTTTCTTTGCTTGTGCGTGCGGCTTTTGCTTTACCTATTAAACTGTCTTTATCTCAACCCATGAGTTTTCTCACTTTTACCCTTCCGATTCTCTCACTGCGGGGGAGTAAGCGAGTGGCTGTGTGGTGCTTAGTTGCTGGCTGGGGTTAAACCACAACACCACTTATCATGGATTCATGTCTTGTTGTCAGTCTACCACTTCTCCATCCCCAAACATAAAATAGCAGAGATGGGCTGGTGGTGTAAGGAATTACCGAAGTGATTACAGCTGTACTAAGAGACCCAGAAGAGGGAGAAGCGCTCATTACTGCTTATTGTATTTATCACTCATTGTGTGCTGGGCCTGTATAAACACACTGAGAGAGATATACAATGCATATAATATAGTAGAACCTTTGCTCTTAGTGAGTGTGTCAGTATAAAAAACTGGTCTGAAGGATTTTCTAATGTTACTATCCAGCACTGTTTATTTTTTTACAGCTTCTTGGGTATTACTGTGATATTAAAAGTTAAGGTTCTTGGTTTTGTGTTACAGGTAACCTTCCTCCCTTTTGGGTGCAAGCGTTGGAACATCCATTCTAACCTCCCAGGTTTGTCAGACACCTTGATCGCTCTCTCATCCACTACGGTCAGATTTGTTATAATTAACTTAAAATCTTTTATGCAGCCTTTTTCATTCTTTCCACACTCTTAATGAGTTGGAGTTTTTCCTCATACAAATCTTGCTAATCCCTTTTTTCTTGCTGTGTCCTAGTCCCCACAGATTTCTCTTCAAAGCTCTGTAGAGAGCAGCTCAGCTCTTTCCTGCATTTCCTCCCTACGCTGATTCTCAGATCTGTTCTTCAAAGGGTCTTCTCCCTGGGCACAGTGTTGGAACCAAGATAACCCTGGCTGGACCACGAATAACCTGGTACTGCCTCCAACCCTGACTAAACAGGGAAGAGTACAGGGGAACACAACAAGAATATAGTGATGCCTTTCCCAAAAACACTCTCCCAACCTATTGCTGTTGGGATTTTCTAGGCAGAGTTGCCTTTTGTAGGTAAAAGTCCATGATAGATTCCTATTTTATGGACTTTTTAGTCTCTCCTTGAATTCACATGTCAGTTTAGTGTCCACAACACCTTGCGGAAGCAATGTCACAGATTAATTACAAATTGAGCGAGCAATCTCCTTTTGTCTTTGGAATTTCACTGGGTCATTCTCTGCTGGTCCTCTGTAAAAGATAATCTTTCAGAAATCCTCTGCCTCAGTGGAATTCAACTATCCTGATAACTATCTTTTTAAAGCAACATCAACTGAGGAAAAAATACAGTAGACACACTCTATCACAATAGTCAAAATCAAAAGCGGGGTTATCTATACAGCAAATTGGAGCTGGAACATAACTTAGGCATCTGGAATAGTAGTGGCCATAGAGAAAGCCAAAGGAGACTTGTTTTTTTCTGTTCTCTCTGAATCACTTCATTATTGGGGGAATAATAATCTTATAGACCAGGGCTGGGAGTCTGGAGGACCAAAATTTTATTTTGTACTCTTGTACTTCTGCTAAGTTGATTACAGACTTCTTTGAGCTTGCTTCTTTTCCTGCCATGTCATGTAGTGCATGTATTTCATATAAGTTGAAGGGAAAAAGCTAAATGTTTTGAAGATTGTTGAACAGTTGTAAATGTGGCAATTTCACAAGAGAAAATAACAATCTATACAGTGAAGTGAAATTCTGAGTGTACAAACGGCTAGAATTTTCTAAAAAAAACCCTCTTAGACCTTCTGTGACACGAAGTCATTGTTGGTGTGTCCCCTAGTAAAGAGAGGACTTGCCACCTTCCTGCACTGTAAACCTATCATTAGACATCGGACTTACTTTTGTTTAGCTGAATGTTTGAGGGGTTTTTTGGACAACTTTCTGTGAATAGGAGATGTATTATAAACAACTTAAAACACTGACATGTGTGAACATATATATGCTTGTGTTTGGGGAAGAGGGGTGTGTGTATATATATAGACGCATACGCACAATAATAATTATATCCAGCAGATTCCATTTTAGAATTATAAATCAAGATGAGGTATGAAGTCTGTCACTTGTCCTTTTACTATTATCTGCTAGTTTTCACTGCAGTGCAATTCTAGGGAAGGAAAACATTACCTTTTATTAAAAAAAAAAAAGAAAATTTCTTTTTTTCCAGTTCTTAATAACCCCCTTTTAGTCTTCATAAGACTTTAATGTTTCAAGACTCCAAAAGCTTAGAGTAAGTTTAAGTGGAAAAAAGTTAATGTTGAAAAAGATAAGTCTAGTGCTTGAAATCACATAGCTCTGCAACTTTTGTGATGGATAATATAGAAGAACATCATACCTGTTTGCTGTGTGTGTGGATTGAAACACATTTACAAAAATGCATCATGTGTAGACTCTGTCTTAAGCAGTGGAATATTATAATATTATACACCTACATATCTATGTTACCTTTATTGCACCACACAGAAGGACTGAAGTAGACCTTTTATTGCTCATGGGCACATTTGAAGTGCACTGCGTTGAAGATGAAGTGATGGCCAGTAAAATACCAGTATTTGTTAATAACTGCCAAAACACATTTTATCATCTGTACAGCAAATCTGAATGACTAATATTTATACAGCTTTATTTCTCTCTGGCTATGATTTATCCAGAGTTATTACTAGTTTTTTAGGCTAATTTTGTCCAACTCTAGTTCATTTGGCAGTGCAGAAGAAAAGATTCACATGCCTGACATTTGAAAAGCTATAAGGAGTTTTATACGAGCAGATAAACTGGCGTTATGTCTTGACTTGCTGGAAAAGCTCCAATAGCCGAATAAAATTAAATAAAAACATTCATTTCATGTAACGGACTTTGTGATAACAGTGACATACAATAATTCAGTGAAGAATTGGATAGTTTGTGCTTATTTCATTCTCATGCGCTTTGAATAAAGCAACTGATAATGACTAAGAACCCAAGGGTACTTTAGGTTGTAAAAATACCTGCATCTTTTTACATGCCACTGTGGAGCAAAAATAAGAAAAAACTTAGAAAACTTTTTTTTTTTTTTTTTTTAAATGCTCTGTCCGTAACATCAGCATCCTTCCTGTGAGTAACATGGATGATATATTGGGCTTAAAATCTCCCTTCCTCCTGCATATGGATTATCACAGTATCTGACTTTGTTTTCCCCAGGAATGATATGGAACTTGATTGTTAGTCATGAATTCCACCAGTAAAACCGGCATAGTTCAGCTTTCATTTCCTCCTGCTTTGCTTACTAGTTTGTCTATTGAGTCCCCTGTTCTCCCAGCAGCCCATACTGCCATGAGTCTAGGTAGGTTTTCCCTTCTCCAGGTTTCTATGAGTCCTCCAAGCTGCATTTAATCTTCAGAACATTTCTAACAATGAGAAACTTGTTTATTTGTTCTCTTGCTTCTGCTTACAAAGTTCCCTCCTATTGTAAGACATGCCAAGCCTGTTTTCTAGCATATGCTGTTTCCATGGTTATCACATTTTTAAAAACCTCCAATTCATCAACATTGTTGCCATTTTCTCCACTAGGAAAAACTTGCTTCCATTACTATCAAACTAAGTTAGTAATTATCCTAAACTTAGACCATGATTTCTACCTCCAACTTTGAAGCCCAGCTAAGACTATTCATACGCATTTTTAAAAGTGGGAATAGAAGAGTCAATTCTATTCAAAAAAAAACAACCAACAAAAAAAGCACTAGTGCATCAGTCTTAACGTTACAGAATCATTTATAATGAGGGTGCTTAATGAAGAGACTCTTCAAATAAGTCTAAAAAAAAGGCATCAGAAAACCAAAAATTTCGTACTGACTACTTTGACACTGGACTTAATTCAATTCGCAACACGTCTCCTTTCTTACGTTTTACAGTGCAGAGTGTCTCTTGAGTTCAGTTTGTTCCCTCATGGTCCTTGATTCAGCCTCCCTTTGCAGCCATCTTTACAATCATACAAACAATTCCCTCCTCAGTCCTAAAAAGTGTCTCTACAAATGCGTAAATGCACAGGTGCACCATGCACAAGTTAATGAAGCTTGGAATAATAAGAAAAACATAAGGAAAGTGCCGTTCACAGATAAAAGGGACAGCATTTAGTTCCTTATATTTTAATGTTTGTATTTCATATCTATATAGACAGAATGGAGTAATTAAAGATAATCTCATTTAGAGTTTTTCTTTGAATCCCTTCAGCTGAAGAAGTACAATGTATTAAAATGACAGACATAACAGAAGTCTTGTTTTAATCTGTTAGTTTTAGCAGAGGGACTATATAAATAATAAGAGCTCCCCCTGTACTGTTTAAACACAGAGTTTCTCAGAGGCTTAATTTTTGATTTGAACTCACATTATGAGCACAATGAAGCAGACTGAATGTTACTGCTGTTACATATTATCAACCATTTTGTTTTATAGTATAAGACACGTAGCAGAGAGCTATAATTACATGCTCACTAGAGGGACCAATAGGTACCATGGCAGTTAAAATCAGGCAAGGCAATTTAAACCTTCATGGGAATCTTCAGTTGTCAGAAGATATGGTTATTATATGTGACTTCTTTGTCATGTTTTTTTGAGGGTTGTATTTCCGTGGAGTTTTTATCTCTGAGCTTGGAATTTTAGCTGTAATTTTTGACTCACTGTCTTATAGCTTGCTTTTGTAATCAATGCTGTACAGAGTTCCACTCTGGTAGTTTGTCTTCAGGTACTCGGTGAAATGGAATTTTTACTTTTATCTTTATGTAGTCCAGACTTATCTAGACTAGTTTGAATCTAGACTAGTTTGAATCATTTGCTTTGAACCAAAAGGAATCAATCAATAATATGTGTTTGGTTTAAAAGGACAAAATTGCTGGGTGGCTCATTATTGACTACTTCCTCTTGTATAACAAGTCTTTTTGAGGATGAGTGGAATAACATTTTATATTTTTATCCAGCTTTTCAGTATCAATTATTTTACTCTATGCACAATCCATTAGTGACTTTGTCATTTAATCCCTCCTGACAGAAGTTGAATAGGCATTTTACAGGGTGGAATACCGTGGACCTTCATTTTGGCTCCCTAGAGAAGAGCCTAGGGGCGG
>NW_009188510.1:0-29325 GCF_000690835.1 Fulmarus glacialis
GGGGGCTCCGCTCTGTGTGCACGGCTCGATCTCCCCGCACCGCTGCGGTGAGAAACGCCGCTCGCCAGCCACCGTCCGCCTGACGACCGGAGGTCAGGGAGCCTCCTTCACTCGCCCTTTCCCGCACTCCTTAGTGAGATTAATTTTTCCTCGTCTAAATAAACACGCAAACTTCCATCGACTAAATAAATAAATATAGAGGCTTCTCTGCAGCTGTACGGATCCCCCTGGCATCGGTTGCCTCCACGTGGAGGTAAAGGCCCTTCCTCGTGCAGGGGAAGGGGTTTGGCCCTGGAACACAGCGGGTGCTGGTGGGTGCTTAACTGGGAGTTACGAGGGGCTGGGGGACAAAGGACATCCTCCCCGCCTTTGTCCGTCACGCAACGCTTATGAACCAACACAGCTTTACCTATAAAGAGGAGTTCATGGTGGGATGTAGATGTCTGGTTGAAGTCAAGCATAAGAAGGTGTCCGCATGAAAAACGTACCATCTCAGCTAAATCATATAGAGTATCTTATGTACACCTTTTGGTCAAGAACAGGCTTTGCTTTGGTGATACACTCGCTTGACCTGCAACAACGAAAGGTGAGGCACAACATAGCAACGTTTCAACTTTTTCTCATAGTTTCTGATAAACAAACACGTTAGCACCTCTACTGTCGCCATTAATCTTAGGTCACGGTACAATTCCTTACAGCAAAATCCTGAGTCTTATCACACTTACTGATGCGAGGGAGCACTCAGAGTTTACCTTTTAACCAGTTAAAAATCAGACTAAGATTCCTCTTTACAAAGCATATTTTAATATTCAGATTAGATCAGCTCCTAAGAGTATATTACCATCTCTATCTTTACTTGATTTCTACACTTTGCCCAGGTGATGTGCTTTGGTAGCCCAAGCACAGTTTTCTCATCATAATAAAAATGAGAGAGAAGCCAACAGGTAAACCGACATTAAAAAAAAGAGATCTTAGTTTAGATCAGGCTTGCTTGTGTGATGTGGAGCAAATATTTGAACCCATATCCTACATCACTGCATATTTACCAAGCTACTGAATATTCTGGTGTCCTGTGGGATCTGTTCCACATTTTATAAATCAAGGTTTATTGGACCAGAAGGGAAGAGAGAGAAAGCTTCACTCTCTTCCTGTAAAGGGCATCTATGCATTCTTCAGTTTCATTTGTAAAAGCTGCTACAGTAGCCATAATTTTGGAAAATACGTAAAGAAAGTATGTACATATATAAAAGGGAAAAAATAATAAAGCCTGATGTTTACACTAGCATCAAAATGGAAGACCAGATGAAAGATGGGAGTAAAACTTTCTTCAACTCAAAAATAGAAATGTTCAAATGTTCCAATTCTAATAAGAAAATTATTACTGCGTTTTACTCCCCCCCGCCCCCAGTTGCCGGTGGTACAATTGCTTCCACTGAAGCAGTAAGAAATTACGTCACTGACTTCAATATGAGCATGACCCATCCTTCGCTTCTTTCACGTGTTGATTCTGGAGGCCTTAAACCTTCCAACGATCACTGATCCTCCAGGTCAAGTAAAATTGTATGTCATTTCCCAGCTAACTTGGGCTAGGTCTTCCACACTGTTCCTGAACAGGAACAAAACATTCAGCTTTGTAAATATGAAACCTGAATAATCATTCCACAGCTGTCTGCAAGCATGCAATTCCCACAGCCAGAGCTAGAATAATATATGGGAAATCGGCTGTTAGAAATGCTGTTTGGGGAACACACCTAATTTCTTTGTAAAGAAAGAGGTTTTTCCCTGGTTGACTACATGTGCCGCCTGCATGAATGAATTTTAAAGGGACAAAGGTACAAATATATCAGACTTTCTCTCTGACAAGTTTGTGGCTCTCAGTCAGCGGAGGAAAGAAAACATCCACACGACAAGAATAATAATCCTGCTGCCTGGATGCAGACTAACTGTGACGGACGCGCCCGACCCCTTAACCAAACCAGCAGTCATTTGGTACGGGCTCCAAAGGAGGCAAAGGCCTGAGCCGTAGCCGGGCCAAGAACTCCTCTAGCTTCAACCTGTTCTCTGAAAACCCACGAAGAAGCCAAGTGTCACAGTGAGCACTGATGCACGTGAGCTTGGAACACCGATTGTGCGATTAACACATGAATAGCAGGTGGCTTTTCCAAGACTCATTTATCAAGGAACAAAGTTGTGGGTAGGAGTCTCATGCATACCTTTCCCATCGCATGTAATTTGACGACAAGCCAACCACTTTATCCCATGAATATGACAGCCTAAGTGAGCCTTCTTTGAGCTCTCCCTGGCGGCAGCGTGGCTGCATGGCAGTGATCTCCCCTTGAGCTGGGACACCTCTCGAGGTTGCCCCTCGAGGCAGAGAGACCTTTTACCAACGGTAGATCTTTGGTAAGTGACTGATAGCACGCTGAATTAACAGTAATGAAACATTACTAATCCATGTAGCTACTCAATATTAATTATCATAGACTTTGTATAGATAATTCCATTAGACATAAACTGTTGTCCAAGTCTGAGACTAAGATTGGACCTAGCCGCACCTAGGCTCCATAGGGAGTTTAGAAAGCAAGGAGGTCCACTCTGAACCTTGTGACTCAACGGGAGGGTCTTGCTTACCCTTTGCGTCTCCAGTCTCTGTGTGAATCAATCAGACTCGATTCTAACTCAATTTTCCTTTGTATGTTTCTTCCATGCAGTAATTAATAAGGTGAGCCTTGTCATCAGACTTACTGAACCTTGGCAAACCCATGTTAAACTTTGTTAAATTCCATCGAATTCATTGAACTCTGTCAAATTATTATTTTACCTCAATAAAGCATATTGCTGCTTCTCTCTTTTGAGCGAGGTGCATTCCACTCATTCGCGACACTAACACACTGCAATGAACTCGAAGGAACGCAGGGAACAAAACGTAGACCATGTCTTTTTCTTCCTGCAACAGACTAGCAGGCACAGGGGCATAACATTAAATATAAATACATTTTATTTTCTTTTTCATAACATCGCTGATGGGAGATTTAGCCTGAAGTGGAAAATTTGCCCATTGTTACCAAGCAAGGAATGTCTCCCAACAGATAGCGTCCTAAAAGTGGAGTGATGCTTAGGCACAATACTAATTTGTATGACACACAATACAGTAATTAACTTCTGCCTCTAGGCAGACACTTACACTGTCCATGTAAATGGATGAGATTGTTCAAGGACAACACTAGATTTACAGCAAAGACATAGAGTGAGCATGAACAGAAATCCCAGGAGATGCTGATGGAGAAAACGGAGGACAAGTCTACACAAAAACCACCAATGGCCAGAAATGTAAGAGCAGAAGCACTACGATGGAAGCTTGGCAGTCAAAGGCAGTGACCTTTGAGAGAAGCGATCGAGAGAGGTGATCAGAAGTATCAAATGTGGTGCGAAAATTTATCTAAAAAGCAGCATTTCAGTACTTGGATGAAAAGCAATCAGGCTGCAAAATAGGAGATTATTTTTCAGCGAAAACTGTAGTGAGCTGTATACATGGCAGGCTAAAGCAATGCTCAGAAGGCTTAAAAATATTCTGTTGAAACAAGAAGCATGAAAATGAGACTGATTGGAAATTGGTATTTGTCTAACGATCTGTGTGTATTTAGTCCATCCAAGGCCTAGTCAACACACTGGTGACATTCTACAGAGGAAGACAGGAAAACTGGAAATGACCAAAAATAGCGTTTAAGAGATATATAGCCTGGGCAGAATACAGGTTTCTACTAATAGCTGTAAAATGAACATTTAACATACGGATAAATTAATGACTGGTTAGAGACTTCCTTTTAGAGATATAATAGGAAATGTAAATTAATATGAGAGTGAATACTACACTATATAAGTGAATAAATATACCAAAGGAGAGCTAGAGCTTCAAGTCAAACTGCAGGATCATCCAACCAAACTAGCGTTAAGGCAGCTACGCACAGCGTTACGATTGCCATCCACCATCTTGACCAAAATAAAGGCCGTGCCATAGCAGATCCCACGCTGAGCCTGTGGCGGAGTAAAGCTGAGCCGATCTAGGTCGCTGGAGGAGGCAGTTGTGGCCGCTGGATGAGCAGTGGCTCCACGGGGGTCAGTTGTGGTGTGGGATACATGGCGCACCAGAAGAGAGGAAGGAGCGGGTCGGTCTGAGACACAGATCTTGAAGGATAAGAATATCAGCTGCTGGAGAAATGGAGAGGATGGGAATGGAAGTTGGCTGTTCCAGGTCTTGATAGTCCTAAAAACATTCGAAAAATTCTGTGCAAAAGAGGGAAGGGCACTTAGACGTGGCAAGCTGATGGCACCTTCATGAACACAACATGGTGCAGGGCCAGGGCCTGCCTTTGTGGACATGGAACTGAGGGGCAGCAGTTTTTTGAGAAAAGCCTCAATGCTTAACAACAGGAAAATTTATATCTTCTTCATCACGGAAGCAATTGTCAGAAGCTGCTGCCCATAAAATATGCCTGTGAACTACACATAACCTGTAAAGTAGGTATGTTCATTTCAAACGTCATGAAACATGAGTTACCGGGAATTAATTCTTTCTTACTTATACTTCACTTCAAACAGCATGTTTATACAAATAATAAAACTCTTCTATTTGCAATAAATGCTATTTAAAAAAAAAAAAAAGTATGTTTGTTACTTTGGTTGGTTTTGGGGTTTTTTTGTTTGTTTGTTTGTTTTTTAAATAATGTGTGGTAATGATTGTATGGCCATGTTTACCTCATTTTTCAGATTTTACATTTTTATTTTCTTTATTATTTCATAAAAATCTAATCCAACAAAATAGTACACAAACTGCAAACAGAATCCATAGATAAACTAATTTTTCAATCTTTTCACCTAAAAGATTTTTTTATCTTATCTAACAAAATATTTGAGTTTTTCTTCTCCCTCTTTTTTTTTTTTAACTAGAAACTGTCTTGGTTATGAATTCATTTCAAGAGCTTCTTGTACTGCTACAAAGTTCAATGCTGGGGCATGAAACAACAAAAAAGAAATTAAGAGAAATGAAAATGACAGTAAGCAGTCTTTTTCATTGTGTACAATGGAAAGCAGTCCTTCATCGGTATTTACACTGTTTACTCAACTTTTCATTGGATACAGTGAAAAAGGCAAAGATGAAATTAAGATGTCTTAAAAAATCTTAAATATTTTTGAATTTTCATAATATAAATATTTTAATTATTTGATAAAGACTTTAAATGCAAATTTAAATTGAGATTATTTTCTCAATTTCTACCTCACTAAAAAAAAAAGCAACGGAACATTGGACAGTTTCATATGTTAAGAGAAAATTCCTTCCTCGTCTATGTGAAGGTACATTTTTAAATGTATGATTTCAGTAGCTGTTAAACAAAATTGATTTATTATACCAATAACATAGCAATATAAAAATCTAAAATGGGTTTATAAATGATTTATATTTAATAAAAATGTGTGTCAACTGTCATTATTCTTATTTATCAAAGCTTGCTTGTGTAGCAAACTGTGTTATGAACAGTCTTGTTGATTTTGATTCAATCCTCGACCGATGCACACTTCCACCGCAGGAAATTCGAATGCAAACTTACAGCCCTTGTACATAAACCGTGAAGTCTCTCCTCCTGTCCATTCATATCACATGGTAAAACTGTTCAGAGTTCTTTTCACAAGGCTTCCACAATACCGTTGATAAAATGTCACCTTTTATTAGCATGTTCACTCTCAGATATGCTAATGTGCATTTAAAACATAAATTGCACATCATCCATCTTTTATTTGACAGTTGCATCCTACCTTCTGAACTTTCAAGCTACTAGCACATGTGGGTCAAGGTTCTGTTAATAAAATGATGCCTGGTGACAGGTAGAGAGGGAGTTAACTGACTACAAGCATTTTATAAACTGTTACCTGTAATTTCTCTGGTTTGTTGCCTTGGGCAAATGAGCTAAAGAGGAGGCAAGTAACTACAAGCCCCATTTGTCCAACTGGGTGATTGGACGGCAAGACGAAAGGCAATATACTCATGTGTTTCTTACAGCTCTATGATTTTAACTCATTTTGTCAGGGAAATACATTTTGGTCCATCAAATAACATGATAACTAAACTATTCAAACAAAGAGAAAAAGAATGTGTCTGTACTGTTGATCTCCTTGTTTATATGATTTACTATGGGTATTATTTCACAAGTAGTCAGATGCATAGTATTTCAGTTTAACATCTTTTATCCACTAAGGTTATACTTGTATCTAGAAATGGTCACTTTTGATAGTAAAGAACTAAAACATTAAACACTTAAAACAATTAATTTAAGGTAATTATTCAAGCAATCTAATATAGACACATTATTAAGGGACTCTTATTTTCTAGTATTTAGATATACACTTGTGTTTATTTGATTTGTTAGAGCATCACAAACACTTTTGGAAGAGAAATTTGTAGATCCTTTTAAAGTCAGACCTATTTTAAGTCAACTATTTTGGAAAACTTTGTTCCAACACAGTAGTATCCTAACACAGTTTGGTCTTATAATGTAAATGAAAGGAGCATGTTCCCAAACTCTGCAGAAGTCCCAGAACTGAATTACAGTTCAGAAGTACCAGGTGTGATTACGTATACCGTGTGAGACTGATGCATGTTCTAATTACTGCAATGGCTACCGTGTTGTAGCTGAACGCTGTGATATGGTGAACGTTACTGTTCACACCAGCCATATTCTGGATCGAAATCCACGTTTGCAAAAGGAGAAGGAGCTTTTCAGAGTTTCCAAAAGAACCCCAGTGACCTGAATTTCTATGTGCAGTAGAAGACCCAGAAAAAAAAAGACAGGGATGTTCAACTTGGGCTCTTCTCTGAGATCAGCATCATATGAACAGATTAAAATACAAGGTAAGAAACCCAGCTGTTGATCTAGACTGAAACTGTCTTCTGCTCCTGCAACTATTCCTGGCTCAAGAGGAAGGAAAGAGAAGTGTCCCCCCTTGGAGCTGACTCAGTGGAGCGGGGAGTGGAATGCCAAACGGGGATGCCAACCCTGGTCCCAGCTACCAGGGAGTTTGCCACAGTTCAGATGTTTGTGGTTGTGATGGCGGTGCTGGCACAAGCCTTTTTAGGCCTCTGCCAGTGGCTGCTGGAAACAGAATGACCTTTTAGTCTCAAGCATTCTGTATCAGAATGAACTAAGATGTATTCCAGAAAGTACTGAATAAATAGGAAAACTTTTAAGCACGAAATCACTTTTCAGTATGCCGCTTGAAAATGTGGAATTCCTGCTCAGCCTACAGTGTCCTCAGTAAAAAATGGAGATTGAAAGCACAAATAGAATGAAACAGTCAAAGTGACCACAATAACGAAGAACAGAGAAAAAAAGAAAAAAAAGCAGGGCTTAACCACGTGCTCAAACTTAAAGTACATAAAAGTAATTCTATTGACTTCAACCGGCACCACTGACGTACTATGCGACTGTTGGGAACTTGACATCTGCTGGCTGTGTACAACCTTCTTACGATCAAGAGAGTCACATCATCAAGTGGCTTTGCAAGGACAGAAGATAATTAAATGCGATCAGATCTAGCAGAGGAAAGCATAGTATTAACCTGCAGTAGTAGTAGAAATATTTTCTAACTATAAAATTCCTTGAATGATTGCTTCTTTTCTTTCGAGAAAAACAACATCCTGGCATTAGAAAGGTTTACATGGGGTGACTATAAGAAGAGGTAAACAGATGCATTTTGTTGTTTTGGTTCTTCCATTGTCACTGCACACATCTACATCTATGTTTTGATTTGTATTTTAAGACTGCAAGGGGCAGAAGGCGAGTGATTTATTCCAACATGCTATGCCTGCCAAATCCCCAGTATACAGCTGAGCAACTGGGACTAGTTGGGCTGGGAACTAATTGGTTGCTAAAAACAATAAAAGATGGGAATACTTTTAAAAGACATCTAACCCCATGCAGACTGTATAAAATTAGACTCAAATGACATTACTGAAGAAAGTATTCAAGTGTCAAAAATCAAAGAAGGTCATATATTCTCCTCTGCGGAAATCTAGATCTCACCAGAGGGGACATCCACTTTCATTAATCTGGTATTTTACCTGTTTTGTCTTTTACAACAACTTTGTAGCCAGACAGAAAAAAATGCTAAGAGAGATGGTTGAGGCTTGAAAGAGTGAGCACAGAGAGTAGAGAAAAGATGTAAGAATTGGAAAGACAAGTCAAAATTTTAAAATTATGGATAGTGCAAAGCTAGTGCAAAATAGTTATTGATGAAAAGCTAGACTATCTTGAATGTAAATGTTATGCATCTTACTATTTTTGTTTTAAGAGATGTCATGCATCACATCATCACAATCAATGGAATTATACCACTATAAATATATGTTTAGTTCATACATAACAAGAAATAACTGAATTAGTTTTTCAACTCATTGCTTTTCCATCTCTCTTCTTTGTTTAGTAGTTTTATTTGTTTAGGCTTTTTGTCCCCTCCAAATGATGCCATCTATTCATGGCTATCTATTCTCACCATTTCTGATTGATTCTGTTGTTTTAAATTCATCAATTCCTATGCACCTTTTCTAGATTGGAGGCAAATCTCTTGAAAAGGCACATTTGAGTTACAAAAGTACATCTGCTAATTAACATTAGTGAGATAGTTCTTGTGACACGTAGAGAATCATAGCTTGTACAAAACTAAGGGATCACAAACTCACCGTGGCTGGAGGGCCCACAGGAGGTCTCTAGTCCAAGTTTCTGCCTACAGCAAGGTTGCACTGAATTTGCACCTGGGTGCTCAGGGCTTTTCCAAGTTGGGTGCTGAAAACCTCCGGGGATAGAGAATCCGCAGCCTCTCTGGGCAGCCTGTCTCAACCTCTGCTGGATTTCCTGGAGTTTATCACCATCTTTCTTGCATTTTCTTCTAGAGTCAAGTTTTAAAAAAAATAGTTTAAAGAATTTCAGTTCGATTGACCGATGGACCACAATACATAAAACTATGTAAGTGTATCACCATTACTCTATACGTTTCTTGCACTACATTCATTTTGTCTGTTGCCTTGGACTTCACGCTGGATTGCATGGCTTTTAGGCAAAGAACTGTATCTTTTTACTTGTATGGAGTCCAACATGAAAAAAAAGGGGTGGGGTGCGTCTTTCAACTTTGTTGAAGCAATGGCATGGTTATTTTCCAGGTTATTTTTCTTTCGAATTTTACTTTACTCTTTTATCTTCTCTTGCATTTTGTTTGCTTCACCTAACCTTTTGTGTTGTTTATTGCTCACCTTTCCATTAGTAGTACACTCTATTTTTATGCCCTATAAATACAACACATACTCCTGCTCCTTTTCTTATAATACTTCCCAGCACTGCGAAAGCATATCTACATTTTCCTTGTATTTTTCTTTCATCTTAATGCAATATAGCCTATGTCCACTTCACTACTTTCCTCTCAACTTAATTGTTCTAAATTATTTGTTTGGTATGAGGGGAGAACAGTAATGTAATATAAGTAACTGCTTTACCTTTGATCACCTGGGTATCATAACAGTTTGTGTGTACACTTTTTAGTTCAGTTATGTGATATCACTTGGCAAAAATGAGTTCATAATTTGGGAGTACAGGTTTTATAGGAGATTCACAATAATACTCAGCCTGAATGCTGGTAATTAAAACGTCCTCCCCATCAATTGTATTTTATTGCTTTGTGTTACTAAATAGCATGTTACTGTATCATTGACATTATAGTATATGATATACTAGGAAAGGAGGATATTTACATCACAATTCTTACAAAATGTTTTAATTCTGACACTCATTTTTTATAGTACTCATCACCTTCAGCTTTCATATATTTAATATTTTCTGTTGCTAGTATATTAATGGCTTTTCCTAATGTCCCCAAATCAGTGCTAATCTTTTTAGTAGTAAACCATAACCCACAAGTATTTCCTGATCTGTAGGGAACAGGTTTGGTTTTATTTCCTCCCCTCAAGTTGGTCAACAACTGTATTATGAGCTATATTCTGCTCCTATTGAACTTACCAGGAAAACCTCTTTTTATTTTGACTGAGAGTGAATTATTTACCGTGGATACAGAATTTCACTTACTACAAGTGAATCCAATGCCTAGGTGTTAATAGTATTACAGAAAGCAGGGAGTATAAAACGTTTCACTCCTGCTATGAGCTGGGTAGGACTATAATGATGGTGACAGCCCATTCTCCTCTGAGGATCTCTGTGATCTGGTAGCCTTATCACCATGGCTGTCTTCCTCCCACCAGGTCATTTTCTGGCTGTACGGTAATGCAGAAGGTGTTTGCGTTGTGTATCCTCTTCCACAGGTTATCTACAAGCTTGACAAAGGTCTTGATATCCTTTTTACTGTAAATCCATCAGTACTTACTTATGAGAAGAAGTACAGTTAAGGCTGATGTATCGCAAAGTCTCCAAATCATCCATTCTGGGAAAAATGCAGACTTTTTGCCTGCTCATGCATAGCAGTCTAGGGGATAAATGGCTGGCTAACCAGGGAAACACTACTTAATTTATGGTTATTCATGTAGGTGGTTACAGCTATGTACTACATTCTGCCTTTTGTTATAGGTTGGAAAATGAATTTAATCTTTTTTTCTTACAGCGATCCCTTCCTGGAAGCCCTTTCAAGAAGAGGTCTATAGTGTGCTCATTAGAATTTAATCTCTTATATTTTAATAAGTATCCTACAGGGTTATTAAGGTGTTAGAATTATCTCCAAAGAAAAAGAATGACATTATGAGTTAGCAAATTAAGAAAATTCATCTCCCAAATACATTCTGTTTGAATAGAAACAAAACAGGTTTATAACAAAACATACCCTCTTTCTGATAAGTCGTTTATTTTCAGAAGCAGAAAATATTTTTTTGAAAACCACAGAGAAATAATGTTTCAAAACAAGTAATTGCGTTTCAAAGTATAATTTATCAGGATGAAAGTTTAGTTCCTCCAACACAGTCACAAACCGCGTTGCACAGTCATTATAAATGAGGACATTATCTCTCTCAATAAATTTGAAAAATTTTCTTAAATACCATTATTTTTTACTAACACCCAGACTGCATCCACCGAGTTATTTAAAGGTAGCGTGGATAGGCAGCAGCCCCACACATTCACCGTTAAGGGAACCTTCAGAGCTGGGCATTAAGCGCCTACCTGAGAAGCGGCTTTCGGGAGGCTCAAGGCAGGCTGTGGTGGTATCTGGAGTGACCCAAAGCAATCTGCGGAGGCCAGCAGGAGCCGAGAACCTACTTTAATCGTCCCCTCAGTGCCACAGTAATAAGGTTGGCCAAGCTTGGCAGAAAGGAGCACACACCATTCACATTCACGTAACTGAGCAATAGCAGGACCTGAGGGTCAGTCGCAGCGTGCATCCCGAGTTTCCTGGATGTAGGCATCCTTCAGCAAACAGCATGGCTGATATTTGATTGTATGAATGACTCGCGGAGCCTGCCAGGCCTGGAAAATTACAAAGCAATGACAGTAATTCTAGTCACTCTCTGGGGCACACTGCAGGGACATGTGTTTCGTGTTGAGCCCCGACTTAGAGGGTTACCGTTCCATCTGGACACCGGGATGATACTTGGGGAAATAGCAGACAGGAACAAGAAAGAGGTCAGTTGATAGCCTTGGAGACACCCACAGCTGTTAGTAATGACCACAGTAGCGGGAGAGAATTGAAACAAGTGTCCGGAGGGCAGCTTCCACAGAGAAGCTTACATGTGCAGAAGGTGCGAAAGAAATAAGCCTATGCGCTTAAGAGTGCGGCCCGCCTGGGTTCACAATTTGTCTGTCCAACACTGGCCACCACAGACGCTGAGGGCCACGTGTTCCCAAGTGATTTGTCACCAGAAATAGCAGGAGATGTCAAGTCTGCGCTTCACAGCAGCAAAGTCCAGCCGCTGTGTCCCGTGTCAGTGGGATACATTGCCCGGCATTTGTCCTCAAGACCCCAGCAATGAATTTGATAAATAGCCACTACCTCACAGAAATCACGCTCCCTCCCATAACCACACACCTTACTACAGATGGACTTTCTAGTAATTAGCTGAGCAACAAACGTCGCTCATATTCTGTCCGTCTTTCTGGTAGTTCGTCACCAGTACCTAAGCAGTCAGTGAAATACATTTGAACACAGAGCATCTGAAATGGGTAGAACAAATGAGAGCTAGCTTTTAAGTCCTGAGTCTTAAAAACTGTTTCTTACAATAAGTGTTCTCTCATGCGATGGTTGAAAATTGCAATTTTCAATAAAACTCATAAAATTATGATATAATATAATTATTGTGGTGAAATATATCATTATTATTGGAAAAATTAAATAGCAATAAGCTGCTGTTATATATAATTGCATACAACGTCAGTGTCTTGTATCTCGCTGCTGACAGGGCAAGAAACTGAAAAGTACTTCCAAGACTGGTAAAGCAGTCCAGGTTCTTAAACTAGCAATCATGTGGAAATGGAAATTCACCAAATACAGCTAGATTTGCCCCAGAACATTTTAGTACAACTACATTTTGAAAAGTGGTCATTAATTTTGGATCTGCTCATTTTTAGTATCCAAATCAATATCCCATAGATGTGATTTGTGAAGATGCCACTTATTAAATGAATTCAATCTCAAATGTTAAGCTATAGCTGTGATGTATGTAAGAAGTGCTTATCAAATATTTGCTTCCAGATGTAATTATTTTAGTAGTGAATTTTTGAAATATTATCTCATTTTATGCCTAAATCCAATTGCATTTCAATGTTTTTATTTGAAATAAGAAGCTATATCAAAGAAGGTTCTTATCTATGAAGGGTATTATCGTAGGCTGCTCTCCATAAGCTTTTTATTGCTTATCTTTTTCTGCTGGAGACTTGTGCGTATTTTAGACTGAACCTTCTTTGCTGATGCTTTGCATGTGGAGTAATAAACAGGTTTATCAATATAACATCCACCTGAAACCAGAGTGTATTTATTAAATAATCCAGTTAGTTCTTTGGACATTGCTTAAGTTGCATTTGAAAACAATATTAACTTTTCTAGATAGGTAGATACCATGGTAAACAGAAAGAGAAATACTGTGTTCTTCCTGAAGGACTTCTGTAGTTCATGAAATAGTAAGAGTTTTTTGTGTACGAAATATGTATTCTAATTTTTCAAAACGTTATCATTACAGACTGCCTCTAAAGGTAGCAAAACAGCTTTCATGATTATTTCTGTTTTTGACACTTATCTTATTTGCTGATCATTTCCCATATTTAACTTCACCCTAAAAATTAAATAACATGAAATATTACCAAAAAATATGGTTTAGTCATAACAGATTTAAAAACACAAAAGAAACACCTCAAACATGCCTTCTCAGACCTTAATGATAAAATGTTCCTTCTGACAATCTGATTGTACAACTTAGGGAGTTATAAGGAAAACCAGCTCCTTAGACAAAAAAAGAAGTTAGATAAATTAGTAGTCCATTTCGTAGACTCAAGTCTCTGCAAAACTTCAGTCTCTGTGTTGCTCTAGTTGTACGAAATGGGGTAGAAATAGCCTCAGGGAGGAATCCAAGAGTATTGAGGTTAGTTCAAGTAGAACTGCCAGAACAACTCTCTATCAGTCCCCCAACACTAAGCCATATATCTAGACGCAGCAGGTAAAATTCATCTTAAATCACAAGATCAGCTACAATTTACTTGTAGATAAATTGTGCTTTGTACTTCTGTATTTTGTTTAAACATACAGCTTAAGATAACATCAGAAGGTATGCACCATAACATTTATGAGAAGTTAAAACGCTAGATTAACAGTGGACTTAAAAATATATGACTACATCTGCCTTAGCAGAGTTTTGCAGTAAGTTTTCACAATTTTCCCCTTTTTATAATAACAGTATCTGCTTAACTTTAAAATAGTTTCTGTATGAATTTTGGAATAACAGAATGCATTTTAGTTTGCCCTGGCCATTTGATGGCAATGTAGATGCTAGATATAAAATGTCACAAGGATAATTAATTGTGACATTGCCAAAGGGACACAGCCCTTTTTCTGATAAATTCTTTACACCTTTCCAAAGGGCCACAATCAGTGTTTCAGCTTTAGGCTGGTTTATTGCCTAGAGCAAATTTGATTTTAATAGACTTACACAAGCTATGGAAAAGGTGATCTAGAATGGTTACATGTTTAAAATGTGAAAAACGTTCCAGGGAAAATAGAATAGCTGCTGCACTTGAACTTCTTCATGCAAATAAAGTCTTACCTGAATATAAATGATGTACATTCTGGAACAAGACTGCCAAGCTGAAAACAACAAAGCATATTAATATTATAATACCAAGATGAGATAGTTTGATAGAAATGATTTAAAGACTAGATTAAGGAGGCCCATAAAATGCAAATCATGAATAGGAGGAGGAAACAAAAGCCCAGAAAATAGAAATCCTAGCAGCAGTTATTTAGTGAAAAATCCGCTTAAACCCATTCTAAAAAAAAGTTCCAGCTTAGAAACACTTGTGAATTTTATTTTTATTTTTTTAATTAGTTCTCCTCTATCCTTCCAGCATAGACACAATAAGGCTGATATCAAAGTGCTTTTGTTAGTACAACTGACTTTGCTTGATAAACCAGTAACACCAATTCTTGCCAAAATATTCATTTACTGATATAACTCTGCCAGCAGACTTCTTCATATGTATTATCCAGCCTCATATAAGATCTGTCTCTACCTTTCTGTCTATGTTTAATTGGCCATCACCTTCTACATGCAGTTTCACATTATGCTATTCAAATGAAATACTGCAGTGATTCAGCAGTGATATCTACAGGTTTATAACGTTTCCATTAACCCGACTTTTTTTTTTGGTATGCTAGCCTAATATAAGTAAACTATATAAAACTGCCAAAGCTGGTCTGATGTTAGAGTCTTGTCAGATTCTCACGGTATGTTCCTGCATCTGAGCCGGATTAGAGAGAAGTCTGAACAGGTTTTTTGTCCCAAAGGGTAGCTGCTGCAGACAAAAATGCCCCCTGCCTTTAACCATGGTTGAATACCATCCATGGTCATAAATGCCAGTTCAAAAGTGATGTCAAGTTCCAACTGAAAAAGTAATACCTTGAAAGGGAAGCCTAAAATGGGATAAGGAACTACCTGAACACAAGACGTTGCGCTCCAAATTCTGATGAAACGATAATGAGGATGCTGAAATTTTATTTCTTTGAAGAATTACAATATTCTCCCATTATAGAAAATATTTTTATAGGAGTTCCCTTCTGGAAGAAAAAGTAGCTCTGAACAGGAAGTAACAGTGAGAGGCATTAACGAGACTTATATCAATAGTCATGGACAGTATTTCGGTGGGGGGAGGTGGGAAATTGTGTGTGTGTTTTGTTTTTAAAAAAGGAAAAAACAGTATGTTTTTCAGAAACCACAGAAGTATTTCAGTAGTCAGCTCATATACGAGAAAGAAAAGAACTATAGGGAAAAACAGAATTTGGGTTCCTTGGCTTAAGAAACAGCTTCTGCAGGATAAAACCTGAAAGTTTCTTATAGGTCAAATTCCAGCAATAATAAAACAAGGCATATAGCTACTTTCACTAGATCTGTACGTATCCCCAGGCTGTCAGTAGAGGCTACACTGACTTACAGTGAATGAAACCTGACACAACCTTTCAGATGTGGGTAAGTTCAGTCAGGCTAATGTGAAATATAATCAGGCAAACATTTAGAAAAAATGTTTAAGTGATTGTGATGCCCATGGCACTTACACTAAATGAAACAATAGTTTGAGAGAATTTCAATGAACCTTTATGTGCTTTAACCAGGAGTGTAAGACTCTTCAAAGTATATAATGAAGGACGTCACCAAATGTGGGCAACATTAGCATAAGATGGAACAATCATCCTGAAGAAAAACAGCTTTCACGCCATGCCTGTCATGCTTGTAAGGACTGGTATAAGTCAACGACAATAGACTAGACCTCAGTTATTCTGTCTTTAAAAATTGCCTAAGTAAGAAATTTTAATTCACAGCCATATGGTGGCTCAAAATAAGATCTCTTCAGCTTTAAGTCAGAGACTCTTGACAGTACTGAAAAGAAAATACATAGTGTTTTTAAGTAGAAGAAAACAGTTCATAACAAAAGTGATCATTACTATTTTGATAGCGTGTTTCGCAAAATTAATAATTGCCAAAGAAATCCTGCCAAACAAACTCTTGCTCTGAAGTGAGGGCATTTCACAACGTGCGTTTAAGCTGAGTAGTCAACAGCAAAGTCCTCTAGATCTGCAAACATTAACCACAAGCGCCTGGGCTGGACGTCTGGTTTGCTGCAAGCGGCCAGGGCTATGAACCTCCACAGTGGCCCAGCTATGATGAGATGGGGAACAGCTTCACCTGGGGCTTAGAATTTAGGTAGAGAGATGGTAACATTTCACAACACATTACTAAGTAGGAAACTCTGACCAACCCACCTACTCAGAAGGCCGCTCCCTGCCCCGCCAAAATAATTGCATTCACATTACATTTGACAGATATTATACTTTTTCCGGAAAGAGTCTATCAGATTTATTTACTTATTGAGACATATGCTTTGGTTCCAGGTTTGCAAATTCTAGAAACATGTTGGCTTGGGTGAAATAATTGTGGTGCCTAAATGTAAGCAAATGCATTAGTCTGGAAAAGAGCAGGCTCCTTGAATGAGAACAATTAAAGGAAAATTTAAAAAAGCAGCACAGATGAAAAAATTAACAGTAACAAATGGAAGACATAAATGTTTACTACACAACTGTTCTTCTGCTTTTTGTTTTCTGTGAAATCTAACAAATATTAAATATCATTAAATATGAGATTTCATAGGTAACACTGGAGTTCTCATACCTGTTATTACTAAATTCCTGGTGCTAATAAAGCAGAATCTTTAAATACTTATTGAAGTGTCTTCTGCTAAACAGAGAATGGGCCATTACTCCTGTTTATTAAAAGTCAATACATAAGTGTACATTTTCTTGATGATCACACTATTTGCTGCTACCAATTATAACCTATTTTTCTTCAATCTAACAAGCCCAGATTCCTTCAGCTCATACAATATGTGAACATATTTGTGCCATCTCAAAAGTAGAGAAGCTGAATTCTTAGATGTTTTATTTATGGGATTTCAGTCTTAACAAATGTTGCAAATACAGCTCAGTAGCTCACACAGCAGCATAACAAGACTGTTTAATTTATACCCTATATATTAAGAATAAAAGTAGAGAATTAAGTGACATTTTATTTCAGTTATTGCTAATGTGAATGATGTATGATATCTAGAAATACACATAAATGTACGCATACCTCAAAAATAAAAATGGTTTTGAAAGAAATGGTGCATAATTTCTTTTCTTCTCATATCCACGACACACACAATGAAATTCAAAGATTAAGAATGTAAGACATAACCTCTCTGCAAGTTAACAGCCTTGGCTGTAAGTACTTGTTTTTCCCACATGCTGTTTGCCTTGTGTAATGCATGCTGACAGTGTAAGACAATGGAATTGCAAAGCTTTTCTAAAACAGATGTCTCTAAAAAATTTAAAGCACAATCTTTAACAAAGTTTCACTTTCTTCTATGTTTACTTGTTATATCATGTCCACTCCAGATATCCCTTTTAGTTAATTCAATATTAATGAACAGTTTAATGACACCAAAATGAGGATTGTCACCACGGAAATCGTAGTAAAAGTTCATTTCTGCCTCTCATTTCACACATATGGTATAAAAATTTTTTCATGCATGCACCAAAAAACTAGAAGTTGCAAGTAAAGCATATGTATAGATGGGAATACCTCTTTGCCTGCAGATCAAGCGCGGAGGACTGCATTCCCCAGTCTCATCTTCCTTACTATCAGTATAAAAGCGGACAATGAATCAGTCAGTAAATAGAAGTGTTACACTCAACTTCAGGGTGCTCACATTTTTGTTCTACAAACATGACCTGCTCTCCCAGTTCAGCATGTTAATCCCATATAGGGTTAATTTTGAATTCGTGCTCTGAGGTACTTCCATATGGTAAAATGTTTGAGCATTTGCTTAAACTTTTAATTGAACATGGGCCCAATTCATCATTGTTTACTTAATTTGCATTTGGGAGTAGATTATTATTTTTTGAAAACCTTTCTGTAAAATACAGATTATAGATTGTTTTATGGTACAAGTGACTCAGTGGGGGAAAGTGTGCAGTCAGCACGTCGAAATGAAGAAATAGTCACAGTTAGAGGAAAAACATGAAGAGTTTTTGAACTCTTAAACGTTCTGTGTATTTTAACTGTGAAATACAGAGACTTCAGATCTATATTGTGGTCAATAGTAATTTTCAGTGCTGTAGTATCAGAGGGATTTGTGAGGCAAAGAAATTTTCTGACCTAGTGCTTTTAAAGCACTGAGCCATCTATACCAAATATTTTTTTACTGCCTACTCAGAAATCAATTAAATATTTATAGTTAGCAAAGTTTATATTAATTACAAGCTAATTTTAATAGGCTACCCGTTTCACATAAGCTCCAGCTAAGCACAGCAACAATGACATTTTGTCTCCTCAGAAAGTAGCATGCATTCTTTTAAGGGCATATTACAGAGAAGGGCAAAAACCAGAGGTGGAACAGTTTGAACAATATAAGAAGTTACTTCAGTTTTCATATGGGTCATTCCATTTCTAACTGCTTTGTCAGCTATACCAGGTCCAGGAGAGTTTGATTTGCTTTGCTGGCAAAAATTAATTTGAAAATAAGATTTCCTACATTTCAGGAAACTGAGGTCCAAAGCAACAATTGTGTTGGTTTGGGAATTGCAATTTTACTTAAACTCCCGGTTCTTCAAGTAACAAGTAGCATCTGTAAAACTCGGTCTTGAAATCCCTGCTAGAGCCAGACTAATTTGCAAGAGGCTTTGGAATTAGCTAAATCTATCTAAAATCATCTGTTATATTTAAACTGAGGCCCATCTGGAGTTGAGTCTGTTGAAGGATGTGAAGTGCAAGAAGATGGGCTTTTACAAGTAGATGAGCAGCAAGAAGTCGTCTAGGGAAAATGTGGTCCTGCTGCTGAATGGGACAGGAACCTGATGACAACGGACACAGAAAAGACCAGAGTACTCAAAGCCTTCTTCACTTCAGTCTTTCCTGTTACAAATGACCTTCAGGAAAGAAAACTGCCACAGTCTTATCACTGGTATCTGGGCGGGACAAGAGGCATATTAAAATATAGGAAAATCTGCTAAATGTAAGAAAATGCTTATTTATGTGAAGGTGTTTGAACAGGTTGCCCAGAGAGGTTGTGGAGGCTCCATCCTTGGAGATATTCAAAACCTGATGGGATGGGGTCCTGGGCAATCTCTTCTGGGTGACCATGCCTGAGTAGGGACATTGGACTAGGTGATCTCCCCAGGTCCCACCCAACCTCATCCATTCTGTGATTCTATGATAAAATTAAGCAAAGCAAGCCAATTGCCTCCATTACAAAAGACAAAAGCCAGAATCACGGTATTTTTCCCTTAATGTAATCTAATCTATACTGAGGTACCCCAAAAGAATAATCATCTCTTATTTAAATTAACTGCTGGCTTTTCCCAAGTAGTGCGTTGCCACTGCAATTCTTCTGATTATTTCAAGTTGATGTTGTCTGTTTGCTTGTTTCTACTTTACTGTCATGTGCTGAGATTGTAGATTCTTTCCAAGTTTGGGAAAGACTCCTATTTTGTGTCTACAAGAAGATTCAATGAACATGTCATTTTCTGAATGGTAACGACAGATAGCAGATAGAACGATATTACTTCCATTGTGATTGACATTTTTAAATACATTGAAAAGTCTGTTTCTGTTAACTATTTATTACTAAAGCTGTTTCAGTAAGATATTAGATAGGGAAGAAGAAAATGTCTCTTACCTATTATTGGTGCTGTAATTTATTTGGGTGGTTCTGCTTGCCTGCAGAACAGCCTGACAGACCGCAGCAAACCTCATTATGGTAGGGATTACTACCATGCAAGTAAAGGGACAGTCCCCCTGCTGTGATGATAAAGGCATACCAAACATAAAAGCAGATAGCTCAACCATCTATTAATCATGGAGCAAAGCGGAATACTGCCCATCATTCTACCGAATGGATGGTGTCTTTCATAAGCAGTAGTGTTTTCTGAAAGTCTTAAAAACGTTTTTATAATCTTTTTTTTTTTTTTAAGCTTGTCAAACACATATTTTTCTCTAGTCTGAAAAAGTGATGACTAAAAAGGTGTATGACAAAGATCTGCAAAATCATGAGTGGTATAGAGAAGTTGGATAGAGACCAAGTATTCACTGCCTCTTCCAAAACAAAAACTGGGGGGGATCAAATTAAGCTATTAGGAGCTACGCTGGAAACTAATGAAAGAGTTTTCTTCACATAGCAGAGAGCAGATTTAAGGAACTACTTGCCAAAATGTATGGTGAATGCCAAAAGCTTACAGGAGCACTAGGGGAGACTGGACAACTTCATAGAAAACAAAACCACTGAGGGTTATTAAATACTCAGGTGCTATATATAGGTCAAGAAGTCTCCGAGCTACTCAGTAGATGGAGGCTAGGAAGTATTCTACGTACTTACCCTGTTTTTAATCTTTCAGAAACATTCTCATTTGGCCACTGTTCCTTTGAGTCTCCTCTTAAGGACAAGCAGAAGTCTGCTCCCAAGGCTGAAGTGTCCTCCCTAAGCAATGCAGGAAGAAACAAATAATTACAGAAAACAGGAAAAAAAAAGGTGGAGGGGAAGATCAAAATGTAAGAAAAAAGAAAAAAAAAAAGGGAAAAAACCGGTAACTGGAAGAGATCCAGACCACCCTTGGCAGCACTCACTGCTCTCTTCAAGTATATATGATCTGGTGTTTTAACATAACAAAAACCAAGGAAGAAATATCAAGATAATGTTAACTTTTAATCCTTAAACATACACACAAAAATAGCAGAAAATCTCATTTACAACTTGAAGGTGAGGGAAGGTAGATTGAGAAGGAAGTGTGTTCTTCATAATAAGGCAGCAATTTGTACTTCTCTAGCAGCCATTCACAGCACAAATATCTACTAAACAATTCAAGAAATAACTTGTGGTGGCATACCCTCACTCATCTTTATTATGGGGGAAAAAAGCGTCCAGCATGCTCAATAATAATGTAAGACACGTGCATTGTAAGATTTTAGTACCTAAGGCACCTTCCTATAAAGAGCTGATGCACAGCTCTCTCTACAGAGAGAGCACTCGTGGCTATAGGAAGAATAGTTCCTACTACAAGAGGAAGAATATCCTCCACTTAGACTTTTGCAGTACTGTTGCCTAATGTCACCTTTATCAAGTAACAACAACACTGAGCAATTTTCTTTTAGCTAGTGACAAACATTTGAAACCACCAGTTTCAGGTCATGTATTTTTCCTTTTTAAGTAAGTACTTCCCCATTTATTCCCCAGAACAGCCCAACTGACTGCCAAGGTGCAAAGCAGTTGTGTAGCACACACACAGATGCACATGCGTGTACATACTCTGTCCCTTTTCTTTCTCCTCAAAGGAAAACTCCATGGGCCTGTGTCGTGGTTTAACGAAACCTTTTAGAAACAAGGCCTCCAAAACCACATACTTTCTACCCAGAAATCAAGCTTCAGAACAATACATTTCCAACCAGAGGAATTACTGGTGACAGAATGGGAGAAAACGTTTTTTCCTCCTCTGCTTAATCCTCAAGCAGAATTTCCTTTACACCAAAGACAACTACCTTATAGTTCCACATAAAGTTTAAGTTGGCAAGTGCTGGTATTGCCAAGAGCATTGGTACCAAAAGAATCATCTCTACCTCGGTCCCCTGTTCTTACCCCATGCCATCCTCCCCTTGCACTGGCACAGGGGTTGATCTGGGTGAAGAAACTGATCTGGGTTATCAGTAACCTGACCGTATTTTACTGGCCCCTCTTCTGGTGGCTTCCTTTAGGTTTCTGCCGCTTTCAGTTTAAATCCAGCTCTGGCTTTAAGGGCTTTAGGAGCCCTCTCGCTCACCAGAGACTTTATGTAAGCCTGAACTAGACATTTTATCTCTACAAGTTAGCTTCCAGTTCATCTTTTTTATTCCTTTAATGTTATTAACCCTAATCTGATATTAATATTAATATTACCAAGTAATAGTCACATTAAGTTGAAACTACGGCTCTGAGAGTGTGGGAGGAGAAACAGAACTTTAAAGATCTCCGTTGCCAAAAAAATGTATTGTAGTTATCTTGCAGACAGTAGAATAACAGCTATTGGTGTTCAGACCAGTGCTTTATGCTCTTTATAACTACTCTTAAAGGCCTTGGGAAACATTCAGATTAAATCATTAAATTTGAACTCCACAATTCTGAATTAGACTCTACCAATGCCAACAAAACAAGTCATGGGAAATTTGAATGCAATGGAAATAGCAGCTCCTGATTTACTCTTCAGTTATGATGGCCTTCTGCACATAATGCCACTGCAGCTGCGCTGCTCTATGACACCTTGGTGAAAAAAAAAAAAAACAACAAACCAAGAGGATTTTATAAAAGCCAAGCTAAAAATACTATTTAAAATTTTCTTTTTAAGTGTATAAAGCTTTAATTAGCACTACTCAGCTGGAAAGCTTATAAATATTTGAATAGCAGTAAGATGTAGTTTACTTTTACGTATACCTTAGCATAAATTGGGGTCACATGTAATTATCAAAATGACAGTTTTTAGCATAAATAGGGGTCACATGTAATTATCAAAATGACAGTGTCCTCTTTGAGATCGTTTTAAGAGGATCACATTTCCTGATCAGTGTTGGGAATAACTAATTTTAATGAGAGCCTACTGAACCTTTAACGTACTTTCTTTTTATTCTTTAAAAGGATTACTTATGTTCAGAGCTTCATTCATATTGGAATAGGCTGTTCCATGTCACCTTTTGTGACAAGTACTAGAGTTCTGTTTTATTCTGTGGTTCCAAAGATAATTGGCAACGTTTAACTAAATATTAAATATGATTCCCCATGAAGGTTTTAAACCTGAATTTTGAGTGAGTGTATAATGTGAGAGTTGTTTTGACTATTTTATTTCAGATGTTTTACACTACCACTGAAAACTATATTTAGCTGTTGAAGTTATAGGTTTGTCTTTAAAAGCTACCAAGGTCGAAATGTTTTCCTGTGGGAAATGTTTTCCAGAGGAAAAGCATTAGCTATAATTAAAAAATAGAAAATATTGTAACTTACCACAATGCAGTCTTTCTGATTTGCTCAAGTTTCTTACATACCAGATGTCACGCAGAAGAATTTTGGGCTGCGTAAAACTCCTTTGTGACTACATATGCACTAACTACATGGGTTATAGGGATTCCCTTAAAAACACTGCGTTATTCACAGTTGCTGTTTTCAGATGATTCATACAAGATTCACGTCTCATGACGACTCAGTATAATCTAGTGTACCTTCAACTCCAGAGCCAGCCAATTACCACTGTGAACAGCCCATTTGGGGAGCTCATTATGAAAAGAAATCAGGTGCTCCAGATTCTATTAATTTCATTCATAATTATCAGTGGATGAGATCCTCAACCTTGTATGTCTGTTAATAGCTTCCTGGATGTTTCTCACTGTACTGTTTTGTACAGACTAATATTTAGTCCAGCATAAGCTAAAGTGTCTTAATTAATGCCTGATTTCAAGTAAAGTGGGATCTCCAGATGCCAAAGATTTACTTGTATAAGCATGCTTATTTGGTGTAAGATACAGGGTAAAGTAAATGTAAACTAAATTTAGCAGAATTCCCTGTCACTCAAGAGAGCATTTTAATACTAATTACTGTATTTCTGTTATGCCTTGGTATTGCTCTTATCAAGGTTTTGCATTGTGGTTCCATGAATATCCTTGTGAAGGATACTTTTTAAATTTGCTTCAGATCCTGTGGCAACTGTGGCAACAATAGGACGAGCAGACAGGGTTTCCAGTTCAAACTAAGCACCAAACACAATCTCAAATTTGTTATACATCTGGAAAGTAGACATTTGAAACAAATGCTTCATGTAGAGGGACTATATCCTACATGGGACAACCTTCAACTTCTACTGAGGTAAAATCTGTTTTTCAAAGTATTCTTTACAAAAATATTCAAGAAATAAGAGACTGATCCAGCAGAAATTCACTGCACAAATTCTGAAATTTTAAATCATCGGTCCAAAGAAACTACTATAACAATAAGTTCACTATAGACGTTAACATAATTGCATATTACAGATACCTTCCCCTCCTGCTTTCCGTAACATCCTCACATACCCAGCATTGCAGTGAAAGTCAGTCAAGTTCAGTAACTAAAAACCTACTCCAAATGCTCAGTTAGATCAAAATTTCTGTATTTCTAAGTAACGATAATTGTTGAAATAAAAAACAGTTAGGAACTGTAAGCAACTTGATATATTAGAAGCCCTTCAAAATGGTAGGTAAATGCCATACTACAGGAGTTGTTCACATCTCTTGGATGAAGATAGTTAAATTTAGAACGAAGGCAATACTGGAGCACAAAGACAAGCCATTTACCCATTTTGGCAGCTGGTGCTTTGCTTTTGAATCCAGTAGCACCGTAAGTCTTAGATATGCTCACTATGCATTGTCTGTTTTTCCTTTTTTTTTGCTTGAAACGTGTGTTTTCCCATTGGGAAAAAAGGCAAAGACTGGCATATGTGATATGCTGCAACTTGTTGCCATCCTCCTGGGTTTAGGATGGAGGGTCTTGCACTGAGGAAGCATGTGTGCTATGCTCTTATCAGAGTGCAAGCTTTCTCATTTGGATTTAAACAGCGTATTCCTCAATGTTACTACTGGGTACAGTGTCCTGTGAGCAGTGTCCTGAGAGTTCAATAGAAGTCCCAGTCTTGTAACACTTACTTTGCTGTAACTTCTGGTGCTGTCACATACATGTATTTCCATTTATACTGCATCCATACCAATATTAGTACTTCACTTACAAATCTCTACACTGTGAAGTATTATTGATTTAATTCCAGTCTATTGGAAGCAGACAGTTTACATCAGTAGCTCCTACCTAGGCCTCCATTCCAAAACCACCACTTCCTACATGGTGCAATCTGGAAAGTAATTTATGATAGAGACACCAAATCCGGGGACAGAACCCCTCCTTCCAGCAGGCACCGGTTATACTATTAGCTGAAGAGCTGTCACTCTTCAACGTGGCTCCCAATACTTAAACGAGACTCTAGATCCCATTGGAATCTTATTCAGGGTGGATTAATTTAAAATTTCTCCTGTTTGTTTAATTTCTGTCACGGTAACCATGGTGATAAGCTCTGCAGGAATTAACAGAATTGTCTGAAATATATTAAATAGATAATGTCACCCAATATCCATTTCAATGTGTGACATCTTTCAGATACTAGCTCGGAACAGTGTTAGTGTTGAGGTCCAACGGACTTCCGTAAATACTATTAAACTAATTGATCTATCTACTAGCAGTATAGGGAGACATTTGCTACCACTTAAAGTATAGCATTTCACTTTTTTGGACAAGTTCCAAAGTATAGCTCTGCACATAGGCAAGTCCCACAGCTTTCTATTTATTTATTTAAGAGGAGAATTAAATCATAGAACTAGAGCATTATCTACAGTTATTAGCAATGCATTTCTGCTGAAAAGGTTTTAAGGATTTATTCAGCAGTATCAGTAGTAGTTCTATAGACTGCTTCTCCATTTTATGTTCTTTGCATTAATGTACAGTGTGGGTTTTTTTTCATAATATTATTGTGCTACTTGCATTCACTTGAGTAGATGACTGTGGTGAATTTTACATAGAAAATTATTCAAGGAATGTATACATACCTTGCTATATTTGGAATGAAAAATGAGGAACAGAGTTTGCAAACAAGAAAATAACTAAGCTAAACATATCATAAACAGAATACAGGAAAAAAGGTTCTTTAATCACAGGCAGCAAGACATTATCTTGGAGTTAAGGTTGCTAAGCAACTTAACTGGTATAAAACCTACACAGCAAAAACATTGCTGTTAATGAACTATAAGTATGGTAATGTCCAAAGTAACATAGATTAAACTGATAACATTGTATTTCCTGTACTCCCTTACCTGTACAAACCAGACAAGTCATAGAAAAAGTACGTAACCTTATTCCCATTTCTCAATATATCAATTTTTAATTTTGTTGAACCATTTATCACTGTGCAATAATACGGTATAGAAAATATAGTCCTAAAGACAATGCATAATGGATAGTAGAATAAACATTAAGCAAGGGCAGAATTTTCAAGACACATTTTCACTTACTACACGTAGTGTGGAAAGTGTTTTACCTGAAGACCTCTTGTGTGCTACTCCTTATTTAATTCATAAAAATCCTGTAGCTGTAGAATTTGAAGATCTTTTAGGAATTTTGGTCTTTAGAACTAAATCCTACTTTTCAATCCCGGTTCATCAGTTAATTTGTCTTAGAGGCATAAAAATCACTCTGGAAACTATTAGCAGAAAGACAAAACAAGTAGATTATAATAAATCCCTTTAAAACACTCTGTGGACATATTAAATTTGTCCCAGTAATTACAAATTGTGTTCTATATTGTATTTACTAAATAAGCAGTCGATGTGAAAAGAGCTGAACACACCAAAATGATGACTAGAGAAGTTCATCATGTAGCTCTTATTTATAATAAAATAAGTCAGGATATGTGAATCACAGAACAGGAGTGGTAAAGAAAGGAGACTACACTAAAATTTTATTTTTTTCCAGGACAGGCAAAAACTGAAATCCTCCTCATTCCCATCAAAACAAAATCCTGCAATTTCAGGAATTACCTCCCTGGCTTCCCTCAGCATTGCTTACATCCTTGCACATAAAGTTTGTATGGCGTCTCCAGGGCGGGAATCTCACCGCTTAGAGGCTATGGTGTTGAGCTCTCCTCAACGAGCAAGCTGCTAAGACAACCATGACTTGTGCTGGCACGGAGCCGGGCGGGCTGCGGCTGGACACAACCCTTTCTTCTACCACGTGCTGCTCCTGCTTCTGTTCCTTACCCACAGTATTTTAGGTTGTTATCAGTCTTTGGGGGACAATAAGGCAAATTCAAGACAGTGTTATCTAACGAAGGTTACGTCTCAAGCAAAGAATTCCGGAAGTTCAAACAATGGCACTTACAACTTTACAACTGCTTTACCTGATGAAATACAAAGGTTTATGGGGTCAGTGTCCAGCTTCTTGGGCACTCTATTCTGCAGTTCAGACTATGGGGATAAGTGTAACAAAAGAATAAATGCATTTAAAGTTGATTTAGAACATAAGTTAAATAAATCTTATTTCCCTTATACCTTTGAACCATCATGGCTGCAACAGTACTTACACTGACACTGTCTCTTAACTGTAGGGTTATGATTACTTTTAAACAACGAACTATCATAGTTTAAACTATGATACGTAGTATCATAATCCTTCAGATTAATTTTTCTGGATCCTTGTTGCCTCATACTCATCCCAAGGGCTTTTACTCTCGAGCATTTTTCCTCAGCTGGTCCACTGACCATAAAGCACCACAGCAAGACGGGGGGAAAACATTAAACATCCAGTGAAAGATTTCCGCTGACTTCAGTAAACATTAGATCAAGCAAATAACCATGCATCAAACTATGTTTTGATTAACGGCTTCCAGTGAGAACATATTTCATAAGCAAAGCTTACAGAAAGAAAACATCCATTTTTGTTTCTCTGAACTATCTTTTAGTGGATGGAGCATGAAGTTAGAGCACCTTAGCAGTGATTTTTTCTGTTGGTTACCAGCACATGACCGTGAACAAAAGAACTATTACACCGATTTCTCACATAGGAACCACAGGAGAGGTCAAATAACTAACTGTCCAGGGAGCATGGGCTGCCTTTATAAAACTTGGAACTGAATACAAGTCTTCTGTATGCCAGCTGAATGTCTAAGCGAACAGTCTTATCAACAGAGGAACAGCTCTCTCTTTAATGGGTATCAACTGTCTGGCGTCTTTAACCTATAGTCTTTTAACCATGCAGCTTTAAATAACTTGTTTTGGCTGTTGCGCCAGGTTGTGTCTCAGGCAGTTTGAACTTCCAGGTTTCTTTGGCACGAGTCTACCATTCACTGCATGACACCAATTTCGTGCCCATCTTTCGTCTTCTTTTACTCCTCCTTTTTCATCATCTTTTACTCCTGTGCTCAAAAGGAAAGCCTATCAATCTCTTGTGACATTACTCACTCAAATGTAGGAAGTTAGGTTAATTTGGACTAAGAACTTTCCAAACCCGTGAATGGAAATCATTTGTGTTAATAGCTGTAGGCTGTCCTCTGTGGATTTTTTTCTTCTTCAGTACCATTTATAAACACTACTTATAACCAAGCTCATTGTTCCACCTTATTTAAGAGTTATTTAATTTAATGGCTTTCCTGTTTCGCTCTCTATATGCTCAGGGAAAGGAAGGCAGCCCATGAAAAGAAGGAAAAAAGAGAACCATCATTTTGATAGCTCTGCAGTAATGAATAGTTATTGCTACCTCTAGACTACTTAGGTAAATGACCCATCTAGTGATTACCACATCTCTGGAGCTGATTGAACCTGTGATCCCTGTGTGGTCTCCCCTCAAGGGCACCTGTTTAACTTTCAGGCAGAAGCAGTTATCTTCCTCTGATCAGAACCTGTTCCTTCTCTTCCTCAGCAGGGTATTGACCTGAAGCCTCCTTGTAAATCATGTTGATCGTTTTCCACTGTTCTGAATGCAGTTCAGCACCCGCAGAACTCTTCCCTCAGAGGGTAACAGAAAAGCACCTGATCACTGCCTCACTTTTGCAGAGCAAAATAACAAGTTTAGGACAAAAGCACTAGGGAAAAAGCAGTTAAATGACTGTAAATGACTCATATACATGCTAATCAAACCAAGGTTTGTATCAACTTTGCCCACTCCTGGATTGTGCAAGAATTTATTTTCCAAAGCGAGGGCTCTCTCTCTCTACTCATTTTGCCTTTTTTTCTTCCTTGTTAAGATGGAAGAAACAAGTATTCGAGGCTGAACTGAATCCACCGAGTACCCTGGCAGGATCTCTGTTTGCTCTTCCCCATGAACTTTGCATTTCAAAGGAGTGGGATACCACTCCTGGCACAGTTTGGTACCTAGCCCGTGAGTGCATCCCACTGCAGAGGAGTTGATGCAAACTGCCTTGGTGGAGAGAAGAAAAGGCACCTGTTGGCCCAGCACCATTCGCCTCTTTCCC
>NW_009188510.1:29356-34782 GCF_000690835.1 Fulmarus glacialis
GACCTGCTCATTCCACTCTCTGTGAGCCAGTTATTTTGTCAGTAAAACAATTTCACTCACCTACATTTAATTTGATGCACTCCACAAACAGACACCTGGGGCAGCTGCCCCTCTTGGGTTCATCCTGCCAGAGTTCTGACACTGGATGCCTTTTCCCACTTTGCTGTGACACTTCTTTGTCACACGTATTAGGGATTTGCATTAGCTCCTAACTTCAGTTTCTGCAAGAAATCTGTCTTGTTCAGCCAGGAACAAGAAGGTTTGTATAATGGTAATTCTCTGTTCCTCAGCTGCTCCACACTCCCATAGCATCTCACATAGCAAGGCTTCTTTTGAAACTTCTGCCTGGCAGCCTGCTCCAGTCTCCCGCAGAGACCTGGAAAAATACATTTCTTTTCTTGTAATTCTTTTGCAACATTTCCTGTAGTTTTACAGTAGACAAGGTTAAAAAGAAACAAAATGCCATGACCAACAAGGAGTTCTGCACTAGGTAACAATTTAAGCTGCAATGGTACAATAAAACATTGTTAGGATAGCAGTTTGTTACAGCTTTGCAAGAAACAGTGTGCCACGTTACAGTCCTATTTAGATATTGTCACTCTTAACTATGAAGCTTCCACTGCCTTGGTCAAAAGTCTCTCAAGTGCTTCAGCATGTTTTTCCTTTATACTTAACTAACATTTCAAAGTTTAAACTGTGGAAGAGAAGTTCTATTTCTTCCTTATTTAACATCCCAGCACCTTCTTTTAAACTGTACAGGTGTTTGGGTTTTTTTTCCTCTGAACCTTCCCTCTTGTGCAGGATGGTGGGCTGCAAATGGTACATGAACTATGCACTCATCTTTCCCCTTCATCCATTTTAAAGGCTCTGAAGAACTGTTTCTTCCTTACAAAAAATACATTATATACATAAAATGAAAATCAATTAAATAAAAATTAAAAAATCTCCGAGAATATTTTACACCTGGTACAGTACTATTTCCTTGGGTACATGGAAGGAGCTTTGCTATAATATCTGCAGGAACCACTGTAGATTTTTATCCTTCTAATCTCATAATCATCATTAACGTTTTTAATTCCAGATGGTAGCTACCGAAAAACTTGGAATACATGGCGAAAATGTCATACCCCAGATTCCATATCAGTTTCTATTACAGGCTTGATTTGTGGGTTCCCAGCCTTTATGATTGTGTGATTATGTCCATTTCTGAGCCATTGCCACCAGTTTACCAGACTAAGTCCTGTTCTCAGTAGCCTACACTGGAAATAATGCCGATGTTTTTGAGATATCAAAAACATTTTTATTCTAGACTCAATTCAAAACTTGAGATTTTGAGGTGTTTTTTTCTTTGTTTTGTTGGTTTTTTAAATGAAGAAGATGACTTACACAGAGGGGGAACTTGGATTTCACCACCAGCCAATTAACTCTTCTGCCATTCATCAGAATTTCCAAAGTGCCTATGAAATCTCTACTAAATCGAATGGGTATACTTCTTCCTGAAAAATGTTTCTGGTTTGAGTAGTTGACATATTCTAAGAAAAAAAATTGCAGAGCTTCCACCACATATAGATAGATGCATTTTGTGCCACTGTAGACTTGCATCTCAAATTTCAACTGTGCACTAGTGCTTTAAGCCAAGAAATGAATCTGACTGTAGAACTTTGCAGCTTTAATGGCTTCACATTTGATTATACTTATACCCTATTTAGTCTTGCAAAGCATGAGAGAACTACATTTAAGATTTCATAGAAATCAAGCTCAGCCAGCAAAGCCATAGCTCATGACACCTGTACTGCTTCACTGACGTTTTAAGCAAAATCTGCTCAGCCATTTGAGTTAAGAGTTCTCCCAATACTTTTTTCTTTACAAATGACTGTACCCAACATTAACTGCAAGAGTAGGTGTTAAGTTTCATCATACAATTTAAAACCATACTATTGCAATTTATTTAACAGAGCTGACTAAGCTTCCTGCGGGAACCGGTGATGAGCTCCATTCTGCAAGTGGCAGGTGGGTAGAGATAGGAGCAATGTTGACCCTGATACTGAAGTGTTAACTAGAAGTTTCCCTAATCACAAGATTATACTGTACTTTAAAAAAAAAATGTAGCCATGTTGCACCTTAAGTCATATATTTTTACTTCTAACGTTGTTTCTAAAGTACAGTGGGCTTAATAAGAAATTGTATTTGTAATGGCTGAAACCATATATTACCATGTGAAGTTAATACAATCAATTTGAGTTTTCTTACATTATTCTGTTTTCGCAGGAGATAATTTTATCCTTAATGCAACATCAGTAGAACGTCAAGTTTATGTGAGCAATGGTAAAATGAAAGTATCTTATTTTGCCAACCAGCGGTCCCGAAATAGTTTCATTAGTGTAGCAACAGTAAATACAGAGCTCACAGAAATACCCTACATCTTGGTGAATATGATCATTATTTCTCACTTCTTGTTCGCCTTGTATCTGGAGCCACATGAAGGGCAAATTGTTGATAATTTGCACTGTAAGCCCTGGCACTGACTCTTTTTCCAACTTTTAGTTCTTACCTTTTGCCTCACAGAGGGCAAAAGAGTGGAGGCTCTGTCTGCTTCTCTCATTCTTAGATCCAGCTTCTGTTGAGCCACTAGCAAAACAATCAGTATGATGATTTATTAGAGGCTTTTTGGTAGCTTTTCACATTTCGCCAATATACTTGGGTACACAGGACCAGGAGGCAGGCTAGTTATCCTGAATCATGCTACAACAATAATAGTAGAGCCAAGGCATTATTTCTTAACAAAGAAACCTATTTCTGTACCTTCCCCCATCCCCCCAAAACAACCCACTCTGTGCTGACTTGTTCAGGAATTTTGCCATTAGTAAGAAATGATCTTACATGAAGATACCGGTTTTGTTTTTCTGAACCATCCAATAATTACTAAAAGAGAAATGAAAAGCATTGAAAATATTTTCTTGTGCATGTTTATTCTAGTTACCTAACAAGTTTTTGCACAGTTTCATTATGTTTAACGTAAGCTGGCTGTTTTGATATCCTCCTTTTACTATTTCATCTCAACTTTAGGCGTTAGAGTTTATTAACAACTGCTGTTAGGTTAGAAAGATTGAAGATCATTTAAAAGATAAAAGTTTTAAAAGTTCAGCCTTTAACCACTAAGTTACGTGTTGGGTAACAGAGGGTTTGGGGGACACACTCAAATATTTTGTTAAAATTGTTCGGGAGTGTGGGGCAAAAAGGGAGCAGTACGAAAGGAAACACTGTTTTGGGTGTTTATGTGGATGTGTTTCAGCCCTCTGCTCTAACAGCGTTTCCCAAGTTTTGCTCAAGATAGTTACTGTCATACACAAAGAACCTTTAAGTGTTATTTTGTAAGTCATTAGGGCCTGTGTTTTGGGCACAGAAAGTAACAGAAACCAAGGATTCATTGGAAGGTATTCATGCATTGGTTTCAACTACATTCCATTCAAATACATGGATTCATTAGGCACTCAGGATATGAACTTCTTGGACACAGATAATGTGTTTGCACTACTACAACAGCATGTTTTACACAAAAAGTCATGGGTGTGCTAATTTTGCTCAAGAATGCACTTTCGAACTACATCTCCTGATTGTCCCCACTTCCCTGCTTTGGTTCACATTGTGAACCATTTTTGATGTGCGCTAAATAGACTAGGTTCAGCTGAAAGTAAATTGGAAGTGCACTTCAAACAATTAACGGCCATTTAATTCACAGAATGAGTTCTTAACTAGTCAGATGTAGCCCCCCCAGCTTCAAAACACGTATAGTGAGTACACTGAGCCTGCAATGCCACCTGTTTGTTTCTGCAGATCCACATCCACCGCTCCACACTATTTGCCAACACAGACACAGCCTACAGAACTGAAAAGCTCACAGAAGTGCAGATTGCATTTTAAGACTCCTTGGGGTGGAAGCTAGTTCTTGTACTTGTTTTCACTGTGCCCAGAATAATGAGACTCTGACCTAGATCCTAAGAATTGCTAATATTCCAATAGTTATAAAACCTAGAAATATGACAAAAAGATAATAAGCCGCAAATCTGGAATTCAAGTAGGTTCTAGGTCTCCAACTAAAGGGGGACTGAGGCTGCCAAAGAGAACGAAACTGGGAGAAAGTTCCTTCTCACTTCAGTGCTGTAGGAAAAGCAATTAAATCAGAAAGTGAGTCTCTTCTCTTTCTATTCCTGCGGTCAGCAGAGAAGATGGAACAACTTCTGACTTACTAGGTCAGCATAGTCCTCAAGGCTTTGCAAAATAACAATGATGCAAGTACTTTATTATGCCTAAGGCTTGCCCTCTCAAAAAGACAAATATAAATCATGCACACATAAATATATATATTGATCACATTTTATACTTCGCTGAGCGCTTTCGGAGATACTACCATCAAGTGGGCAGAGCAGGGAATGTATTTTAAGTGATAATACTTATGAACACTAATGCACGTTTTCACAAAAAGTAATGCATCTTCCATATATATCAATTCACTGCAACAAGCATTTCAGATTGCTGGTTTGTATGGTTCTAGCAGAGTTAACCTGACCTTGTTCTTTAGACAGAAGTCTTTTCAGCTGAAATATGTAACCGTTCTCATATGACCTCAAATTCAGCTGCTTTCCACCTCCCACACTAAACTATGGCTATGTTGTCTTCATGAATCTCTGTGGAGTGGGACTGCATGTGCAATAATCACTTTTTGCAAGAAATTACAGATTAAGAACCTAATCAGGAAAACCCATTTTTGTGCATTTTAATACTTTTCAATCCATATAAAACAAAGTGAAAATGTACAATATATCAAGCTTGTTTCAGCTTTTGGGGGTGGGTGAGAAGACTGTTTTATTTTAAATAAAGCTTTCTACTATTTCACAAAGACAGCCAAAATAGGGCATGCTAATGATACGGCATTTAGGAAAAGGTACGTATTATTTTAAGGATAATTTGATAAATTGCCATAATTAAGGATTTCATAATGGCTGGGTCTAATGCAGGTAAATAAGAGTAGTATGATGCCTGCTCTTTGTTCTTTTCGAGAAAATGCTGTAGCTTGACTCAAGCACTGGTGACAGAATGGGCTGATTGCCACTACGTCACCACCATGTAGGATGGAAAAAGGTACAAAAGAGTAAAGGGCAGAGTGGAGCAGAACAGAGCCAGCACGTATGCATAATGGGAATTGTTTTCTTCTACAAGCAGTAGTAAACTAGCTGCCTTCTCACCTCTACTTACTGGGAAACATAATTTATCTCTTAGAAATCATGTAATTAGTGACTCAGTTTGAAAACAGATAAATTAGAATTAGTGACAGTATCATCCAAAGAAATCTCTCTAGGATACAGATTGAGGTAACTAATCATAGAATGGTTTGGGTTGGAAGGAACCTTAAAGATCATCTAGTTCCA
>NW_009188510.1:35602-36237 GCF_000690835.1 Fulmarus glacialis
TGTCGACCACACCACACAGCTTGGTGTCATCGGCAAACTTGCTGAGGGTGCATTCAATCCCACTGTCCACGTTGCCGACAAAGATGTTAAACAAAATAACATTTCTATTTCCAGTAGCTACTTCAGGACAAATCAGTTTATGAGAATTACTTATAAAAATTCTCTTGCATGTTTTAAAATTTGATCAAGACAAGCACTGTGGACCCAAACCTTTCTTCATATGAACTTGCAGACACCCAAATCTAAATTCAACCCATTTAACATCAATCACACAACTAAGGTTCTTCAGTTAAGACTCTCTATAGAAATAAGAGAGGGATTAGTTGTTCTAGAGATTTGATCCCCACTTAAGACTTGCATCACGCTTGAAAGCGCCTCTCTCCCTTTATTGACCGTAAGACAATGCAAGGCAGCCATGCTCCTCATCTAGGTGCCTGTCAATGCCTAAAGTTGGGGGATATAGGCTAAGTGGTCTAGACTGAACTCAATGTAACCAAAATGCTCAGTGTAACTTTGTCCTGTATCTTTGGAATTAAGTAGTAGGCAAATATACAGCATTTCTCTGAGTTTGGTTGAGGTATGATTTAAGTATAAACTAAGTCTATGGGGGTTTTTTTAAAGTATATATATAATAT
>NW_009188511.1:0-7391 GCF_000690835.1 Fulmarus glacialis
GGGGCGGTGGGGGCTGTTTGTGAATTATGAGACGTGGCCGAGGCTGTGTGGTGGGGGGAACGCCCTGATTTGCATAACGGCGTTATTTGCATATTTAACCAATAGTTGCTATTTGATCGGTATTGCTAATTCCGGGTTACAACAAGCTGTTCTCCCCAGTAGTCGCTCCGACGTAGAACAGCGGTCGGGCGTGTGTGAACGCGTGACAGTCCAGTAAGAAAAGTATAAAAATACCAAGTCTCAGCACCGGTGCAGCGCTATTAAATGGAATACTCCTTGGGGGCAATTAATTCATTCCTTGTATTTTATCAAATTCTTGAATTGGATAATGTTACATTATTTAAATGGCCTAATTAAACAGTTTAATATTATAAAATACAATGAATGAACGGCTTGCACCCAGAAAAGGAGACAAAGTGCAAAAACCAGACTGACACAAAGGAAGTTACTATTTCAGATTGTGGTAATTAAAGAACTCCTAATTAGGTTTCTAATTCACAATTACAGTGAGAAATTATTATAATAAAGTGCTCCTAATTAGTATTCTATTTCTACATCATAACTGGAAATTTTTATTATGAGAATAGTGCTTGGGCATCGCTAATGCAGAAATTTAACATTAAATTATTAAATAAAGAATAGGCATTAATGATGCCCAGTTAGTGTGCTAAATGTTTTTAAAATTAAATTTAACTTTTTGTTAATCAGATTTAATTTGCATTATTTTTATTTTAGCTCTACTTAGAAGTAATTAGTACCTGTTTTTATTTCCCCTCTCCCCCCCAAAAAAAGGCTATGTTGAAATTTAGGCAGTCATAACTCACTGTTATTTTTCTAATTTTAGTTTTATTTTAAATCTAAATCTTTTAATGTTACGTTAGTTCTGGTTGGTAGTCGTTACCACCTGGGAATTTTTTAATACCTACATTTAAACGTAGCCGTTATTTAATGATTCATTTTTACTTCTCTTTATTTAAAAATCTAAAGCTTTGATTACTGTTTTGGTTCTAAGTGGGAGTCATTATCGCCTCCCAACTTACTTATGGCTGTTATAATTTAAGCATTAAAGACTCCCGATTACTTTCCAACTGTATTTGTTTTAAAATCTAAAACGTTATTATTTTGTTTGTGATTCGGAGTCAGTAATGTCTGTGATTTATTTAATAATGGTTATGTTTAAATATAGCTATTAATGACTCCCAATTAATTTTCTATCTTTATCACTTTAAAAGGATTTCTAAATTATTAAATTTTTTAGTTACAATACAGATTGGGAATAATTACTGCCTGGTTTGTTAAGTAATAGCTGCAATTAAAGTTAGTCATTACTCACTCCTAAATAATCTCTCTTTTATTTATTTACACTCTAACATTTTAATCGTTACTTTACTACTAAGTGGATTAACTAGCACGCATGATTATTTGTTTTTAATATTAACTAGAATTGTTTCTCTACAGGTATTACTTCCGATTAGTGCCTATTATTTATATTCTGCTATTTGTAATTTTATTATATAAATTCGGAGCAATTACTTTCTGCAAAGTTTTAAGAAATAGCTAGAGTAGATTATAGGCATTATTTACTCCCAAAGTGTATTCTAGTTACTGTTATTTAAGTCTTTATTTTAAATGTTTTAAAGTAAATAAGTAGTAAAAATTAAAATAATAGAAACCAAGGACTTTGGAATTCCCAGGAAAAACAACTGGAGCGCCTCAACGTGACCAGAGGTTGGACGAGTGCTACGGTCCAGCTCGGACACTCGATGATTTTGCACTTCAACTCCAAAGTTTGAAGCTCCACAGGGAGTGATGCTTCCGAGCAAGCGACTGGGCCTTTAGCCATCACCTGCTCTCCTCCAGCTCCGCCACCCACTTTTTCTGGGGACCCCAGATTCCCAGGGGAATGAACACACGTGCCACAGACGCACCACAACATCAAACCGCTGGCGGCATGGCTGTGCCGCCACCACCAGCTGCACCCCGCCATCACCGCTACGCCAACAGGAGCCTCCAGCTGCGCAGCGCCGCCTGCGACCCCATTGACCGCTGGCTCCGCCAGCGGCGTGAACGGAAACGAACGCGAGCTGTGGCAAGGACAGACACATCACAGCAGGTACGATACGTAACCTGCCAAGACTGCAGCGATGCAACGGAAACGAACGCGAGCTGTGGCAAGGACAGACACATCACAGCAGGTACGATACGTAACACTGAAACACCGCGCTGGCTCACCTTTATTTCAAAGGAGGAACACACGCGCACATACAGAGCACAAAGAATTTTATTCCACATGAGACACACAGCTGTCCTTGGCATCTTCACAACTATCTCTTCACAGCAACGTCATCTCCGTGATTTGTATTCCTGGCGGACAACGAGGGAGCTCTGCACGTTGCAGTGGGCCCTCACCTTCCAAACCTGCACAGAAGAATAACGCTTCACCCATCAGATGACACGAGAAACTAGAAAGCCCCTCAAAAGAATTTACAATCCCACGCTTGCACAAACCAGTTACACTCATCTGCTTCACGGCCCGATCGTCCTCTACACTGACTGTCCACTTCAACTCTACGCACCCTTCAACAGTCTGATCCACAGTCATCTCCCCATGGTCATTCACTATGCTATATATAGCAGAGCAGGGAAAAAAAAAACAGCTGAAGGAAAAAATTTTGAAAAAAAAATCTGTGGCGGGGGTTTTTTGTTGGGGTTTTTAGGGGTTATTTTTGCTTGGGAGGGAGGTGGGTGTCATTTTTTTTAATTAAGGAAAGTGCTATTTCAACTCTAAGTCCAACCTGCAAGGAAAAAAACAAACCACACGTACAAGTCTAGACACATTCAAAAACCACAACTCATTTAGCAACTGCTGACACCGCATCCATTCAGCTGTCTGCCCAACCTGACAAGCGCTCGCCACCACACGTACAGTGCTAGGCACATTCACGTGTATTGCTGAACTTGTACCAGCACCACATTCTGGATAGGGCTGAATGACAAAGCAGAATTAAATCCTGTAAGAATCCTTCTCTAAAAGATCTCTAGTTGCAAAGTGAATACTGTAGATCACTGACAACAGTTCTAAGTCACTGAGACTCCTAGTTTTCTCCGTGTGACTCCCTTTACAGAAATAAGTAAGTCCCAAAGGACAGAAAACACCAGAACAGGGCTGAAACAAAAAAAAAAAAACCCACAACAAAAAAAAAAGGCATCAGAAACTGTACCAAGCACCTTAAGTAACACTTAAGCAGCTCGAACAAAAATAAATGACAAAACACCTCAGGATAGGCGTCAAGAATGAGTCCACACAGAGCAATACAGAAGTTCTCTTCTGAAGAGGACTATGCAGGTGAGAGCAGGCCCTTTGAAGGCCAGTGGTTTTGACGAGGCCGCTTGTCACGCAGATTGATTCTGGTGCCTGGAAGAAAATGGAGGAGACTCGAGGGGACAGAGGGCACACGAAGGGTACGGAGGGAGTTGAACACCTTGTCGAGGTGCCTGCGGTGCAAAGACAAAAGGATGGCTCCAGGGCACGCTAGCCAATAGAGAGGTCCTGCAGGGACTAGAGGGCACACGAAGGTCTCTGGATCACAAGAAAGGCAAACAGGTCTCTGGGGTGCAAGATACACAAATAGGCAGGTCTCCGGGCAACAAGAATGTGGGGCGGGCAGCTCTGAGGGTACAAGGAAGGTGAACATGGGGCTCTCGGGTGCCCCAAAAGACAAGCTCAGCTGTCCTGAAAGGAGCAGATGGAAATCAAAGGAGTTCCGAGGGGATTGGGGGCAAACAACGGGGTCTTGAGAGGGCATGAGAGGGAAAAACAAGGCCTCTGGGATGTACCAAAAGCAAATGGAGAAGTTTTGAGGGGACTAGAGGGAAAAGAGAGGGCATTTAATGGGGCAAAAGGACAAACAGGCACCTTGAGGCTACCAAAGAGCCCGCAGGGACCAAAAGGCAAGCAGAGTAATTGTGGGAATTGGACAGAAACAGGATTCTGAGGGAACAAGGTGGCAAATAAAAAGCTCGTGAGAGGCCCAGAAGCAAATGGATGGGTCCTGAGGGGAGCAAATTGAAAGTTTCTTACCTCTGAGAAGTCGTCCTTGACTTTTGTTCCGCAGACAGCTGTCCTGCAGGCTCAGCACGTGACGTGGGGATCCCTGCCCAGGCAGCCCTGACCCGCACCACCATGCGCGCACAGCCATTCTCGGGAAGTCGTGCAGTTTCATAACCTGAACAGCAAATGGCAAGTATTTCTCCAGGACAGCTCTGACATAGTTTTTTTTCCCCTCCAGAGGACAGGGAGAAATTGCTCCTCCCCTCAGTACTGCCTCTGATAACGCACCTCCCTCCCCACCGTCTCGCCCCACTCCTGCCGCTCCGCTCCAGTCGCTGCCCACCTCAGGCACCCAGGGCAGCAGGTTCTCACCTGCGTGGTCCCTCGTGCCCTGCCCCCAGCCCCTCTCTCTGCCCGGGCACCCCGGCCACCTGTTCGGGCAGAACGAGGGCAGAGAGAAGGGCGTTCTCCGCACTGCGTGCCTGGGCGCAGCAGCACAGAGGTGCCCCAGGACTCCTGTGGCAGGGGCAGCAGAAGGCTCTGGGGCACAATGGGACCTTCGGATGGCTTCTGGAGCAAAGGACGGAGGTAATGGGGGCGCTCAAGGGCTGACAGGAGAGCCCAGAGAGAGAGGGGGCAAAAGGAGTGCTTCAGGACACGAGGAGGGCCTCAGGAGGAGATCTGAGGAAACCAGAGAGGCTCAAAGTGCACTACAGGGACAAGAGAGACCAAAGAAGGCTCAGGGACACAGCTAGGAACTCGGGAGGGGATCTGAGCAGAGTGCCCATCTCCTCAGGGGGCCAGGGACAGAACAGAGGCAACTTTGGTGGCTCTTCATGTTCTGCGGCACAAAGGTGGACTCGGGAGGGGTCCCAAGGAGACTAAACAGGTCCAAAAGGAGTGAGGGGCAGAAGAAAGCTCTGGGACACAATGAAGGATGCAGGAGGGGTTGGGATGACACTAGAGGGGTCCTAAAAGGAACCTATACAGGTCTTATACAGGCAGGAAAAGGCTCACAGGGAACAACGGGACCTCAGGACAGCTTCTGTGTACAGCACAGAGGTCCTAGAGGAGCAAAAAGAGCAATGGTCCAAGATGGGGTAGAAGGCCCGGAGTCTTTTAGGTGATTTTTGGGGTCCTTCGGCAGTCACAGTGCTGTCCATGTTTCCCTGAGAACATCCCCGTGTGCTGCACCGGCCGGGCCGTTCTGCACTGTCCCCTCCTGGTACCACCTGTCAAAGCAGACTGAAACATAAGTTTACTTTGAGCTTTTGCTGTTTATTGAGAACATAAAATCATGAAGAAGCACTGAGGATAAATCCCACCTTATCTTTAAGTTTACATGCTTTTATACATTCAGACAAACCATAAATTCTCTAGATAAGGGAAAACTCCTCGGTATGGGACTAGAATCTTGGTACGTTGGTAACTAAGGATAGGGTTTAGGGATAGAGAGATAGAAAGAGAAAGAGATGAATGGGGAGCAGGACAGAGGGGGAGAGAGAGACAAGAAGAGGAAGAAGGATGGGGAGAGAGAAAGACTGGGACAGGGAGCCGAACATACAGACGGAGAGAAAAAGGACAGGCAACAAGCCAGAGAGACTGAGAAAAAAAGAAAGGGATGCAGATCAGGACAAAGATGGAGAAGAAAAAAGCGATGGGCTGAGGGATGGAGATGGAGGAAGAGAAAAAGGTCCAAGGAGCAGGACAGAGGATACAAGAGGCAGCTGGCTGGATGGGGGGATACAGCGAGAAACGATGAGACAGGCAGCAGGACAGAGAGCTACAGACAGAAAACATGGGAACAAGAAGCAGGACAGAGGAACAATCGAAGGAAAAAAGGGAGAGGGAGCTGGACAGAGATGGAGAAAGAAGCATTAGGGACAGAAGGAGTGTTGTAGTTTAACCCCGGTAAGCACCACACAGCTGCTTGCTCGCTTCCCCCCAGTGCAATGGGGGAGGGAATGGGAAGGGTAAAAGTTAGAAAACTTGTGGGCTGAGATAAAAACAGTTTAATAGGTAAAGCCAAAGCTGTGCATGCAAGCAAAATAAGGAATTCACTCACTACTTCCCATCAGCAGGCAGGCATTTAGCCATTTCTGGGAAAGCAGGGCTCCATCACACATAACAGTGACTTGTGAAGACAAATGCCATCGCTCCAAACGTCCCCTCCTTCCCCCAGCTTTTACTAGTGAGCATGGTGTCGTATGGCCTGGGATATCCCTTTGGTCAGGTGGAGTCAGCTGTCCCAGCATCCCCTCCCAGCTTCTTGCCCAGCCCCAGCCTGCTTGCTGGTGGGGTGGGGTGAGAAACAGAGAAGGCCTGGATGCTGTGTAAGTGCTGTTCGGCAATAACTAACACAGCCCTGTGTGACCAACACTGTTTTCCTCACAAATCCAAAACGTAGCCCCATACAAGCTACTACGAAGAAATTAACTCCATCTCAGACAAAACCAGTACAGGGACAGACAGAGCGTGATAGGACCAGGAGACAAAGAGAAAGAAAAATCAGCAATGGGCAGAGGGAGAGAGGGAAAAAGGAGGACAGGAAGACAGTCGGAGGGATATAGAAAACTGGTGAGGGACAGGAAGCAGGACACTGCAGAGAGAGAACAAGAGTGGCGGGGAGAACGACAGAGATGGAGCAAGAGAAAGGGACAGAGAGCAGGATGAAGATGGAGCAATAAATAATAGGGAAACAGGGATAGAGGAAAAAAATCGGGACAGAAAGAAAAGCAGAGTAAGCAGAGATGAAAAAAGGGGAAGGGAACAGGACAGAGCCACCTCGGGGTGGGGAGGGGGAGGCAGACCCTGGCGGGCGGAGGTGGCCCCAGACACCTGGGTCCCTCGCCCACCCTGGGGACACGTGCACATATGGGCAGGGGGCGGGTAATATTTACATTAACAGTAAGTTAAAACTACAAGACACTGTAAATCGGCATGACATAACGCAAAAAGTGCGATGCGGGGGATGGGGTCCCAAGGGTCCTGGGAGGGGCAGAGGGTCCCAGGGCTGGGGAAAGCCAGCAAAGAACTGCAAATAAATAGGAACTGAAACCACTGAAAAGCAAGAAATTATCCCGATGGAGAAAAGAAAATTAATAGTAATAACAACAACAATAATAATAATAGATTATGATGATGATGACGGGCTGCTATGGGGGGGTCAGCTCGTTGGGGGCGTGTTGGGGGTTTCGGGGCTTTTCTGGCCAGGATGCTAGGACCAGCCAAGCAAAAGCACCCACCCCAGCAAGCTGAGGAGGTTGGGGCAAAAATGTACGTTTTAGGGTATCTGGAGAAGGGTGGGGACAGGGGAGTGTGGACAAGACACCCCCCCCAG
>NW_009188512.1:0-77633 GCF_000690835.1 Fulmarus glacialis
AAAAAAAAAAAAAAAAAAAGACTAGAGAATAAAAATCATCTACTAGAAGTCTCAATCCTACCCATAGGAAATTAATTAGAAAACCAAACCAAAGTGAATGTGCAGAACGAGGATTTTTCTGCCTCTCTCTTTCTATCTATGTATTTTTATACACATTTGGAAAAAACCCACTATATATATTTAACAAGTCATCAGTCATCATATTACTACAGTAGCAGTCATACTTGCCATCTCTGCAAAATACAGTCATAATGATATTCTAAATCTAACAAGATTAACATTCCTGATTTCCCTAGGGAACAGTATAGCAAGAAGGAAGATCTTCCAGGGTTCAGTAAAACATAGCAATACTGCACAATTCCCTCAGGGCAATCTGTTTCAAAAGAAGTTGCAAAAATAATGGCAAGGAAGGTAGAGCAACACTTCTAAACAAAACTACACAGGATAGCAGAGCTGAAGATTACCCATGAGGCTGTAACTTGTGTGGTACTTGGCAAAGCAGATCCTTTCTAATGACACGGGTACATTCAACACACGGCTGTTGAGCAACCGACTGCGACAAAAGTAAGTTCAAGGCAGAAAAATATGCAGAGTAAGTAAGCTCACCTCAGCTAATAAAAAGTATAAAGACTAAGAGAAGTCAGGGAGGCAAGTGGACAGGCCAAGTGAATAAAATGGAGCTTCGACTCAACTGTGGCCCTGCGGGGCCGGGAGAGATGCGCAGGACGGGTCTGAAGCGTATGCTGCAAGGCGGAAAGCAGCAACAGTATGGGCCACAGATAATGTAGGTAAACATTGCACAGCCTGCCAAAACTGCAAAACTAGAGAGCGCATTTAGAAGCACCACCGTGAAAACTTGTCAAGATCCCACGTTTCCCTAACATCAACTCTTCATTCACACATTAAAAGCACAACAGCAAATCTAACATTAACATGTTCTGATAATCCAGAGCCTAGGTGAATCTTTATATCTTTCACTTCAGAGTGAATCTTTCAAGTCTCAGTACAGCTTTTATTTTGATGGTCATGTATTACTTGTGATTTATTTCCTAATTCTGTTTTCTGCTTTTCTAACGGTGAGCTAGTTAGGAATTAAACAACCAAAGAATCAGCTACTACATTCTGTGGCCGAGAAAGACAGCTCATTACTTATTTTCAAAATACATTTTCTTTGTGAGGAAGTCATGAAAAAGAGCTCGCTCTTTTGTATCTTCTGTTTGTAGCAAAATCCCAAAGTAGACTGACTTTTAAATGTGTTTGCAGTCATACTGCATCATTAATTTCTTATTTTTATTATATAAATGTGGAAAAGCTTTCCTCTTTAGAATAAACTAGGGGGAATATATCTATCTACACATTAATTAGAGGTGAATGAGATAAAAGGTGTAAAATGCCAGGAAATGAAGCTACTTCAGGAATACTAATTTCAGTATAAAATGACTAAGCCTCAGTCAGTCTCATGGTTATCTGGTTCCTGTCCTACCACAATGGCAAACATTATCCATCCACGTTACGTTTCACTACATTTTTCATTCAGTGTTTTATTTTACCACGTGAAAGTTGTGATATCATGCAATATGGGCTGCAAAGCCCTCAATCACATCATCAGCGATGCTAGTCACTGGAGCAGTTGAACACTCACCTAGTATTTTTACAGGAACCTGGTAGCAACATGCAAAGCCCTCGAAGATATTGTGATATCTCACAGTACGTGTTTCATGACCTCAGTGAAGATACAAACATCTTATTTTCTTTGCTTTTGACTGTGGAAGTCCAGGTTGATCTGGCTGAATGCCAAACTGTCATTGCAAAAATTGTATCTTAATAAATCCACATTTTCCCAGCATAAGACAAGACAATTGCTGTCTTACTATATGTTAACCTCTTTTCTATTATTATTTGTCTAAAGTTACCTTAGCCTATGGCCTTTACTTAAAAAAAAAACCCAAACTTTTCTGTTTTTTAGTGTTTTCTTTCACTTACATATGTAGGATTTGAAATGACATAATAAAAAGCCACTCATTTGGTACTAAAGAATCTGGGAAAAGAGATTATTTTTATATGACATCCCTTCTCGAGCACATCTTTTTCTCTAGCACAATTTTATCTACTGTAAATAGAATAAAAATGACTATTCCCAAACCCTTTGCAACAAAGTTCAAACTTCCATGTGAAAAATACTGTTACCTGGAGGCTATTAAACACAATGAACTCATGGAGCCTTCTTCAGTCATCAGTTGCTTCAGAGAGGAAGATTCATTTTAATTTGACTGGAGTGATTTTTGACTACATAATTACCACCTGGATTGCCTCTAGCATGATTTTGCTATACAGTTCTTGAAAATGTCAGTGCATTGCTTATCTAACTCTATGCATTTTATAAAGCTTTCCTTCAGATTCACAATAGAAAGACATAGTTAATAGTAGATACTGAGCCCATACAAGAGTTGAAGGCAGGGAAGAGATGGCAAGTGAGCTCATCTTTTTTTCTTGGCACAGATCTGAATTAAAATGTCATCGCAAGTTCATTGCACTAGGTTTTATGTCATTTACCACCTCATATCCTTAGAATCCAACCCCCTTCTTGTTTAAAGCACATAAGCATTGCTAATAATTTTGCTTAAACCTGCTCAGTTTTACTGAGGATACGGTATGACCAGCTTTTATTGGATGATGAACTTTTTGAAATTGTCAGTTAAAACATGACCACCCTAAACCATACAAGCCCTTTTGAAACACTGCGTGATATTTGCTCAAATAACAACGGATTGTTGTACAGTGGTTTAGCAACAAGGTGCAAGTGACTGTGGGTGCAGCCAAGCTCTCACCTAGATGTTCCACTGCAATACTTCAGGAAGACACAATTTCTTAGCCCACAGCTGTTCTCAGATGTAGCAAGAGACATTTAAGAAGTAAGACATAAGGAAGATAAACCTCATTATGTGAAATGAGGTTACATAGTAACTGGGGCTCTTTTAAAGTATTACCTGGAGACAAGCGTAGTAAAGAAGTCTCACACGTAGCCTTGCAAACCTGAAACATTAGCAGGAATTAGAGTCCTAATCCTAACAGACACAAAGCATCACAAGGACCACAGGCATGAAAGTACTGACATGCCTGACAACTTGTCTGGATTCAAAAGGTCAGAGCCTAGCCTGATGTAAAGCTGCTTTGCAGCACCACAAAAGATGCTCCGAGACCTGTTCGCTTAATAGGAGCAGGTAATGCCTCTAATGACATTAAAATGGTGCCTAAAATGTGGTGCCGTAATGCCCCCAACAGCACCAGGTGGGGTGATGCTTGCGTTGAGCCGTCTCACTGCAGAGCTCAGCAGGTGACTCGGCTCTGTGGGAAGTACAAACCCTGCTTCATCAGGGCAAGTGTCACAGAAACATGGGAAACAGGGCAGAAAGGAGCTTGCAAGGTCACCCAGCCTCTCCTCTACCTTCTATGTTGGGAGACCGAAGTCACGCGGGACACAAGCCACTTTAACCCAGCCTGGAAAGCTTCCAGGAGAGATTACACAGGCCCCTGCCCCGATCCCAGGCAGTCTCCTCCAGTGTCTCTCTTTCCTCACAATTAGCAAGTTTTCCTTAACGTCCAAAGCTCCTTTGCTGCAGATTAAGCTCTATTCTCCTTGGTTGACTCGCTGTGGACAGAGAGAACAGACTATACCTTTCCTGTCTGCCACCACCTTTGATGTGACTTAACCGAAGGGACAAACACTCACCCTCTCAGTCTTTGCTCTGCTGGACTGAGCAGAAACAGCTTCTTGGCTGTACTCTTCCACATCTTGTTTTCCAGGTCTTGACTGCTCTTGCTGCTCTCTCCCAAAATTTCTTTCCCCAGCTTCTCCACTTCCTCCTGGAAGGGTACAGCCCCAAACTAGGCAAAATACTGCAGCTGAGATCTTCCTTGTGCCAGCAACAGAAGGAGGATTTCTCCAGGTATCTTCCAAACAGCTATTCTCCTCCTACATCCCAATATGTTGCCTGTTTTGCAGCAGTACAACATTATTGGCTCACACTCAGTTTCTGTATCACTGTAAGTCCCCCACCCCCAGATCTTTTTCCAGAAAACAGCTACTACTTGTTCCCCATCCTTCACAGTTGCAGTTGATTTTTTCTGCCTAAACACGGTCATCCCAACTGAATAGCATCCCATTTTTTCCCAGACCATTTTTCAGTTTATCGTGACCATTTTGAGTTTGACTCCTGCCCTTCAACGTATCTGCAGATCATCTGACAGGTTTGTGTCATGTGTAAATGTACTCAGACTATATCATATTCTATCACCCCAGTTTCTAAAAAATTATTGTATAGCACCAAACACCAGGTGACCTCCCTAAAAAGTCCTGTACTACACAGCCTTTCAGGATAACAGGTTTAATATCTATCCTGTGCCTGTTTTTTCAGGACAATGTTGCACCTACCTTGTAAGAGTTTCAGTAGTTTGCAATTGAGAGCGTCATGAAGACTTCATCAAAAACCATTACCGAAGCCAAGAAATATGTCAACTACTATTTCTCCCATATCCAGAAAATGTGTTACGCTGTCAGAGGAGAAAATCAGATGGCTTTCACACAATTTCTTCCTGACATAACAAGAAGATGAGCAGCAGCCATCAGATTATCTTCTAAATATGTATCAAAAGTTTACTTGCCTAGTAACTTTTCCCAGCTTTTTGTCAGGGATTAATGCTAAACTAACTAATCAACAATTTCCTGGCTCCCCTTTTTTTTCCTCTGTAAGGGTGCAAAACTTTTTTTCCTTTTTTTTTCCTACTAAGAGAGTCCTGTACTGTCTTGATGGACCATAATTCCTCTTTAACACATTAAGGTCAAATTAACTCCTCTGCCTGCACTGTAAGACAGGCAAGCCACCTTGCCAGTATTGTGCTCTCCCTCTCATTACCCTAAATAGGTCTTTTTAAGCCAGCCTTTCATCTTTCTATTCTTTCTGCCTTTGAAAATGTCTCTCTCCTAGTTGCTTAAAATGTAACCACTTTCTACTAGGACTCTGCACTGGAAGGCTGCTTGGTTTGAAACATCTAGAAAAGCAGCAGATGGCTTTTAGACAGGGCTGGTGGGGCTGATGGGTTGTGTTTTGCCCATTTGCTGCTGTGGCTGCACGTACCCAGAGCTTCCATTATCATGACATTTTAGTCTGGCTTAGCAGTGCTTTGCTCAGAGGTGTCTTTACTCAATTTACATTTAAGTTTTACCCATAGCCCTTACTCTGAAGTGCCAGAATATTGAGACCCCAGAATTTTACATGGCAGGTGTCGGGAAAGAGAGATGTATGGTTTCCTTTGAACATGCAATTTGACCTCCAATGTAACCTTTTCGTATGAGTGCCTGGGTTTGGGAATTTGGGGAGGGTAGGGTTTAAAAATTATCTTTGTTCCACTTGAGAACACAGCACCACTCTGAGGCTGAAGTGAATGAGGCAACACCAAAGGGCCTTTCAACCCTCAAAGGGTTGAAACAGGGCACTGCCATCTCCTCAAATATTTTCCATTTGTTTCATGAGGCTCTAAATGCTGAATTTGACTTCAATTTGCAGATCATTTAAATCAGCCTAAAATTACATATGTTATCATTTACTTTGGGGCAAGTAAACTCTGAAATGTTTGCTTTGTGTCTCTATTTTCTGTCTCAAAGCACAATTTTATCACTTTTCTTTGCCTATGAATTAATTCTGATTTTTATAAGGTTTTATATCTTAGCAAAACATGGATAGTTTTTCATCAAAACAGCAAAGACATACCATCCTGTCAAAAAGCATTTGCTGCAAAACAAAGATTTGCTACAAAGCAAAGATTTGCAAAAGCTGCTCAACAGAATTATTATTAAGATCTTATTAACATTAGCAAAACAACATTTCTATAATGCTATATAAAATAACTTAAACACTTTAGCAGAAACTTCCGAGAGGTAAAAACATCTGGCAAAAAATCTGAGGGATGTTTTTGTAATCTGCCCTCTTCCTTTGCCGTTGCTTTGCTGCTGCCGCTCAGATGCCAGATAACAAAAAGCCCAACTGCTCACAGATGCACAGATGAGTTTTACCCAGAGAAACAGCTGTTCAGTGCCGTGTCTGATACTTACTCATCTGAAGCTTTTTCCACCAAAATTTCAGGGCACCAGGCTACCACTGTTCTGTTGGTGCTAGCAGAACAGATAGCAGCTGTAAGAGACACTTTTTTTTTTTTTCTTAATGTAAAAAATATGGGGCTTAAGTAACTGTACAAGAGTGAGAGAGGTGAAACATCAAGGTTATCAGTGGAGAACACAAAGCACTAATCCAAGTTTGACCTGAATTTTCCTAGTAAATGTTGGATTAGCTCAGACACTTTGCATTAATCTTTTTCATCAGACATTTTAATTCTGTGGTCTGAAAGTGCCTGGTTTTGCACAGCTTCCCTCCCAAGCCATTTTCATCCTCATTACATCATATTAATTTAAAATTATACAAATATATTGCCAAAGAGCTAATGGTGTTCCCTATTTATTTATTTTACTTCTCACTGACTAAATTGGATTCTGCTTGCCTTCTGCAATGTTATATATAGCCTTATATTTATTTATAGACAAACTGCCTGAGGGAATAAATTCTTGTTCCTGCTGGGAAGATATACATGCACTCTGCAGTACACGGCCCCTTTAACTGAAAAAAATGACTACTGTAATTACAAGTTTTCAGGACTGTGCAAAAAAAACTATAAACATTTTGGTCAGGTATTCACAATGAGTAATTTAATCAGTTCTGAATATTTTCCAAATACTTCCTTTAGGGCAGCTTATAGGAGAACAAATTCTTTTGTGTCAATTCATGAACAAAATACAGAAAATGTTCTTGCAGGGTAAGGAGTAGACTTCAGCAATGCTCAGCTCTGTTGTCAAAGATCTTCATTAACAAATTGCTGTATGACCAGTTTATTATTAACCTTACATGCCTTATATTGATCATTAAACTGGAATGTCATGGATAACTCCTTGGTATGGGAGTTGAGGGGAGCAAAACTGAAAGTGAATGGGGAAAAAGAATAAATGAGATTAGATGATGCACTTGCCAGACAAGAAAGAAAATACACAGATACAGTTTAACAGCAATACAATTACTGTTGTGATGGACTAAGAATATAGCATTTAGTCACATTCACATTTCTTCCAAAAAAGAGATAAAATGATCGATCAGGATGATATATACTGTACCAGAAAACTGGGAGTCTCTGAGACAGGCTGCTATTTTTCAACATCTGCACAAAGAAATAGTAAGAAATCTGGTCATCTTAAAGCACAGAGAGAAAGTATTTGCAGAAGTTCCTGAATTTTCAATACAAGTTTTAACAACCAGAGAAAAAAAATGAAAGAAGCAGCTGGTAGAGGGTGCAAGAGAGACATCAGCAGTGCCAGCTTTCCCTGAGTTCTCCCCTGAATAACCTGTGGCCTTTCCTAGCAATCACCGTTCTAACTTGCCAAATGGTGTTACACCTCAGGAAGCCCTGACAGCAAAAAAAGTTGAAGTAGCAAGGTAAATCTCTGCTGCTGGAATGAGGGGAGCAAAGGAACAACATACTAATTAAACTCTCTGCCTTTCACTGTGTTTCAGCCCACTTCATGTCATCAGCATTTGTTTTGCTGTGGAGTAGAGGTGAGACGGAGCTCTGCTGAATTATGGTGCCACTGCTTTATGTCCAAAAAGACAAATATATTCATGTTCTAAATAAATATTTAAAGAGATTTCTGTTTCCAATTTATTCAAATTACCACTGGTTTTCCTCAAATCTGCAACAAATACATGATCTGCTCACAGCATACCATGGGGTCACTTGGGATTAAAAAATACTGTACTGAAAAAAATATAAGTAGTATCAAAACCTAAGAATTTCTACTGTGTTAAGAAAAACCTCTCCCAGCAGTTGCTGCTAAGTTACTCATAATAACATCATTTTAAGCACCTCTATGATTACTATCTAATTGCCTTTCCAGCCCTGTGAACTTCTGCACCAGGTATGTATTATATCCAATATTAACAATAGCACAAGTATCCTTAGTGCTTATTTGTAGCTTGCCTGCAATTTTTACCTCATCCCTTTCTTTCTTCATCCAAATTTTCTGTTAGGTTTTTTTTTCTGGATACAACAGCCAGATAAAGTAAATTGCTGTAAGACCACGGAGGTTGAAAAGGCATTTTGGAGCAGTACAGCAAATAAATTCACAGGGAAATCAAAGCACAGGGGGAGGTGGGGATCACCTACCACCCGCTCTGTCAGACCCATGCCGTGACCCCGTGGACAAGAACTGCACACCTGACGTGCGTGGGCTGTACTGTCAGATGAGCTGTGTGCTCGCACCGCAGTCGCAGTCAACAGGAGCAGCAGCTGCTAAGCCCAGCCCAAGGTTTGGTGCGCTGCCCTCCTCTCCGGGGGTGGCTGGGAATGGCCCCGTGGCAGTCTCCACCAGTGGGACCGGCAGCTACCTACCTCACAGTCCACTGCTGACAGCAGCTGCCACACTCAGACCCTCACAATCACTACCAGAAAATAATTTTGGTGCTAATGTACAAGAGACAAGCCTTTCAGAAAGCAGTCTAAGAACATTTTCTATAGAGGGTTAAGGAAATCCCCTCTCCCGTGCTGTTCCAGCTAGTATCGATTTGTCTCCAGTTCTTGGAGATCTGTGCTGAGCATCAGGTCAGCTCTCTTGAGTATGGGTGACCAAGGAAGAAGTACATAATGTATATTTGGTACAAAAAGCAGCAGCCATTTTCCAACTTGCCTAGGCCTGCAACATCTCACAGCAGGAACAGCGCAATACAGAAAACAAAGTGCTTTTTTTTTTTTTTTTTTTGCTTGTAATTTACAACTTGCTTAGGTGAGTAACCTCAGCACATCCAAACCTACAAGCAAACAGCTCAAACACAGATCTGCCACACCAATCCCTGAAACTGACAGCCAAGTTGCAAAGCAAATGAAAAAATACTTCCAGAAGGATTCCTAGCCTAGGAGAGGAATCGATACTGTATTTTCATACATGCTGCAAACTAGACAGTAGGTACCTAAACCTGTTCCTTACAATGGCCATGCTATTTGCATTGAAGACACTGATCTGTTTCCATTAAGGCCCCTATGACCCCCTAGTCTAATGACTTACCATATACATTCATAAATCAAATTTTTCTTTCTTTGAAGCTGACTCTCAGCTTGAAACCTACAAGACTCGTAATGCCCTGGGCAACCTGTTCCAGCATATTAACTCCCTCCAGGAGTGTTGCCTTCACACACTGAGCAGGGCAGACCAAGGCTCACAACAAAAGAGGCACCGCAACAAGAAGCAGAAACCCATAACTCCCCTTCACAGTGCCAGGCAGCGAGATTCTGGATGCTATCTCCCATCATGTTCAGCTTTCAAATAGGCTTGGTCTTATAAACTCATAAACACATGAGTAATCTTGGCTAATACAAAAGCAGAGGAAATATTCACATGAATAGGGAATTGCAAGCTCAAGCCCATTATTTACCAGAGTACGCAGCTGGTAACAAAATCAGTCATCTTTACATTCATGAGTAAGGTCCTTAGGCACCAGGCCTGCTGTTATTTTTTTCTTTTTCATAGACTCAGTTTATTTCTTTGAATCACTTAGCTTTTGAGACTAAATTAAATAATTAAAATGTTCTGTTTGCAAAATTGCAGCACATTGCCCTCACACAATGCAAAGAACCAGATGGGCATTTGTTTGGCTCCTAAAGAGTCTGCGGTGGTTGTTTGTTGTCTTGATCTCACTTAAAAATCTGTTAACTTTGGGGTACAGTTTTTTCAGCCCCAATTTGCCAAGAGCACTGTTTTCAGACTGCAAGACTGGGTCTTTGAAATGCCCGTGGTACAGAGCTAACAGATCTCTTGCAGAAGTCTGTGGACACCTCTAAGTGCTTGGCTCTTTTGAGAATCAGACGATTTACTTAATCTCCAAAGATACAGACCTCGGAGCTCTGCTTTTCTAAAACGCTGTCTTAATCAAATAAAAGACAGACAACTCTGCTGTTTTCAAAGGTATTTATAAACATTTATCCACTTGTTCTTCAATTTCTAGTTTTCACAGTGCTAAAATACTTACCAGTGCATTGACAGAAAAATGTGATGGTGTGATGCTGCCACTTGTGCTGGAAATGCAAAAGAAAATGAATACTTTCAAATCATTATTTGGCATCTGGCATTTGTTGACCAGAGTGTCATAAAACATTCTTACTCCTGAGGGAAGATGGGAGTACTTCACTGACAACAGGATATATGTGAAGTGGCAAGTGCACATAAGAAAATACGAATAGACAAGATACCTTGTGGGGTTTCTAATAACTTATGTTAACTATATTTTTAAAAAGATAACACAGAATTATTGCAACCTCATGAAATGATACCACAGAAAGATATACTGCTTATGTTCCTAGCATTAATCTATCTTAAAGAGGTATATGGCTCGACCCCATAGGATCTGAATGTCTCAAAGTCTTTAATGGGTTTATCTTCATTAAAAAATCATGACACAGAAAAGTTACTGGCCTTATCCTACTAGATGCACACAGCCTCTGTAATACTCCTATGGTCACACTAGGAGACTACGGGCAGTCCAGAACAGCTACTGTAAAGACCTGTCCACCCAACTTCCTTAAATTTATCACTTTCAACCTATAGATCTAGCAGAATGAAAATCAGAATATTCGGAAAAGTAAAAAAGTTCAAGGCTGTGTGGTGCTAATAGCTTGTCTACCACAAGAGTCAGAGTTGCAGGCTCACCAGTATAATTAAAACAGCTCTTGACTCTCAGTGTGTAGTCTCAGTTGTAGATTATCAAAATGCTAATACAACAGTACACTTGATTTCTCTAGAATAATTAGTTAATTCTCTGGAATTAACTAAATTAATTTATTCTTCTGTGCTTCTGTGTTTAAATAATCCACAGGTACGCATGTGTTTGTATATCTGTGTGTGCATAACTCTACTTGCATTTCAGATGGTTATCCTTCAAAAACTGTCCTGTATTTAATAATTTTCTTTACCTGACACCAGTATATTTCCTGAGAAGCTGGTGGTTTATTTGAGACGACACTGCATGTCAGAGTGCAGCTGGTGTCAGGACTTGCAGCCACCACCCGCAAGTTTGCAAAGAAGTTCTCTGTCCACACATGTTTGGACTGTGTTCCTTCTGTTTCTTCTGACTTGCCATTCACTGCTGGACACAGCTGTAGTTTGAAGGATCCGTATCACGGACAAAATTGCCACATGATGTTAATGAGTTTGGTACACAAAGGTATGTTTGACAATTCCTTCACTGCCATCACTGACCATTTAAATGAAATGTGGATTAGACCCACAAACACTTTCAGTACTGAAAGACAATGCACTGGACCTAAGAAATGATGGATACCACTCCTGAAACAGAAGAACCACAAATAGCACAAAATCAAGGCTTAGATGAGAGTGTAAATGCAAAGTAAAAGACTGACAGCAAACTCGAGAGGATCACTGCTTTTCATGTTTTGCTCCTGCATGTAACTGCCTGGATCTCCACTAGACATTTAGATTGGGAACAGATTAAAATCTGGATTCATTCACTCTGGGTACCCCTGGTATCTACCTTGTATGATCATTTCCTCATCAGTCTGCAGCTACACTCTGCGAGATAAGCAATGGCCAATGTCTCAATTTTACAGGTACATACAAACACAGACTCTCAAATACAGGCTAAATATTTTTTCAAAACCTCACAGTATGTTGCCAACAAAGCTCAAACTACATCAATACTGGTTTGTAATCCAGGCTCAATCCACCTTGTTTTGTTTTTTTAATAAAGTTTTTATTTCACAAGGCATACTCAAGAAAAGAAATCTCCAATTCATTTTTCTCAGCTCCAGTTCAGAAAACAGGAACATAGAGAGGATCCCTACTGTATTCTCTCTCTGTTTTCTTTGGGATTTTCCCCTCTATTTGATGACACATTAGGAATTAACATCTTGAAAGAAGAGAAAAACAGAAGGGAAAAGACATCTTTTGTATTGTTCAATATTTTCCCTATGTTCTGCAGCCTAGCTGCTAGGAGTAAGTAAATTAGCCTGCAGCACTGATTTTTCCCCAGACACCTCTATTACTTTGAATTTGCATCCTTATCCTGTATATTATGCATGCCTGTGTGTCACTGTGCCTGAATTAGACTACAAGTTCCTTGCAGCAGAATACTTTATTCTGTTCACAGCACTATATTCAATTTTGATGTTCAAATAATAAAGTAACATCAGAAACATAATGGCAAGAAACATCAACCAAAATATGCTTAATGCAAGACTGACTACAGGTCTAACAGCTACTAGACAAAAATCGATAGGCAGCGCAACCTAAACGTTCACAGCTGAAGACTTACAAAAGTAGCCCCACAGACTTCAGATGATCATTTCTTTCCATAAACGCGCATCGTGGGAGCTCTTCTACAGAGGGAGAACAGCTCTTCCCAAAATAACTCCCTGCATGGAAATGCTTATTCTGAGATGCTAGGCATTAACTCCTCTTTCCTCCTTTTTCTGGCTCTCTGCAAGGCTGGTGGAGTGGAAGGGGCCACATTCCACCTCAGGGCTGGGCTTTCAGAGGGGAAGGGATCCTCCCTGTGTCTCTCACCCAGGGGTGTGTGGTGGCAGAAGGGATTTCAACTCCGTGCAAGGTAGCAGGAAGAAAAAGTCCCAGGACTCTTCAGAACTGCATGCAGAAATCTTGCAGAGAAGAATAAGGAGGACAAAGAAACCCGCTTTCTCCTGAGCTCAGAGCAAAGACTCCAGAAAAAAGGAGTCCTGCCAGCTGAGGCAAATATAGGACAGTTCATATGAGCCATTCTCTGTTATTTGTTCTCCTTTCCCCGTCTTGATTCTTACACTTCTGATAACACTAAGAACTGCTGTGTGAAGCCACTGGGATCAATGAGGGGGTTTTGTCTCATTTTAAATCCATTACACTGACAACCTGCAGGACTCGCCGAGAAACAAGCGCCAACAGCACAAAAGGATTTCTGCATGCACTGGATCACTTCAAGGTGTTAGTAATTTTGCAAGTTCTGACAATGTCACACGGGAAAATAGACCTTGTCCTTCCGAGAAATAAACTAATCACCTCAAAGGGTTAAAAAAAGGCCTTATTTTCTCAAGTATCATCATAGATGTATCATGAGGAAGCTTCATTGTTCTCTATAGCATTAAGAGCAGCCCATTGCCAAACGCAATGCAGTAGATGAAGAAATGGTCTGATTAGCACTTTCTACTCCACTTTGTAATCATTCATAGATTTGCTTAATCTGCTGTACTGACTTGATAATCTCAGGTTTTCCATCAGGACCTTGTTTTTTAGGGGTAAAGAGACATTCTGTAATTACACTGCTATATATTAAATTAGCATTGCCCCAAGCAGTGCCTGGGATTACTGAAGATGAGCAGGATTAGAGGAAAAAACAATATTTCTGTCTAGTCAGCAGTTTTATTCTGTTTGCACTGGACAGCTGTCCGTGTATGGTTTGTTTCCCCAATGGTGCTGACACCTTTTTTCACTATCTGTTCTCCTGCACAAATCCTGCTTTGTGATCTTGCGAGTCCTGCATTCCCTGCGCAGCTGTGGCTGTCCTGGATAGGATACAGCTGGATGCAGCACTCTCATTTAGCAAAATGATTTTTTGAATTTATGCCCGCGTAAAATTTTGATGCATGCTGCAATACTTATGCAGTAAGCACAAGTTTTATTATATGGAAGTGATTCCTTGGACCTCACCATGCGTAGAGTCAGGAAGGGAATTAGCTGGGAGGATGCATCCTCATCTCCCAGCAGTGTATCAGACAGGCATGTTTCCTGCTCCTGTGGTTTCCCTGCTTGGAGCTGAGCAGACTGTAGGGACAGGAAAAGGTGCTATGTCAGCTACCAGGAGATATAGCAGTTGTTTCAATGACAGCAATCCTTTCAAAATGGAGAGCAGAGCTTAATCAGCAAATAGCTAGTGACCTGGAAAGACACGTAATTTAGTGCTTGGCTGCAAGATGAACACTTAATTAAAGCTTTATCAAGTGCTTGCAGAACTTTCCCAGAGCTTATAAACAGGCCCAAATACCCCATGAAGCGAAAGGGATTGTTGTTATCTTATGCTATCCAAACCAGTTGCCTTGCATTTCTGAGCAGCCAAACAATCCAGATGGAAATAGATGGGGCTTCCTCGCGCTTTACTGCTGCCTCCCTCCTGTCGGCAATTTCCAGCGATGTCAAAGCTGTCACAGATTAAGTGCTGCACCGATGCTCAAGTTCATTGGCTCTGAACTCAAGACATGCCAATGTTCTGGCAGCTCTCGAGTTCTTGGTTTAGACCACACAGGTACTAAATATGACTGGAGCAGGGTTAAAACCACCAGTCCATTTTTCATCTACCACTGGGAAGGTGACCTTCAGCCTTGGGCAGGCTGCACTGCACAACCAAACAGCAAAAAAAAAATCCAGAAATCAGTTGACACGTGCCCATAAATGCTAACTACTCTGTTAGGCTACTCACTTGTGTGAGCTGGCTTAGAAAACAGGTCTTTACACTGTGGATGCTTTCATAGGTACTACCATAATGTCTCCAACCATCTTTGCCTCTAGGACAACACATTAAAACATCCAAACCAGCAAAAGTAACCGAGGAGGGTAAAAATCACAGACAGTTTTTCCTGGAGCTTCACAACAGTGTTTTGCCACAACTAAATGTGAATAAAAAGATTTAAAGCGGAACTGAGTCAATTTCTCCTTATTTTACTGCCCATAACTCCCTTTCCTTGCTACCCTGACAATGCTTGAACAAGAGGAACCATTTCCCAGGGAAGCAGCCTTGTTTTGAAATTTTTGAAAGTGTTTCCTTGCTGATCAACAAGGCTTCAGAAATATGAATGCAATAACGACCAACTCCTATCCAAAACTGAAACATAAGCTTATCTCATGTGTTATACTCAACTAGAGCCTGGAAATGTGCTCCTTTGTTTTGCTCACCCTTTTAAGCCTATAAAGAGAAGTCAGATAGGAGCTAACTGCACTGCGTTCCAAGTGATTTTATTTTTTTGTGTGCGTGCACTGATAAGCACCATGATGTTAATTTTCTAATTGACTTTGGGAATGAGTAAGAAATGTTTCGGATCAGCCCCTAGGGTTGATCCGCTCCCCTGTGGAATAAACCTCTGTCATCAGTGTTGTCAATGAACAGAAATGCCAGGCTTTGCAATGGTCCTGACCAAACTAAGCATAAATCCACAGTGTCAGTTCTTTCCCCTCTGCATCATCTGAAAAGTACAAATACGACATAACTTCATCCTAGCTGCCAAATGGAGATCAGCAGCAATGGAGGGAATGCTCAGCAGGCAGGAAGGTAGCCAGCGCTATACCCTGCACAGACTGGGCAGAGGCAATGGGTTACAGCGGAAGGCAGAATTCCTTGCCTGCAGTTTGCAGGTGCTGTTGAAGAAGAGGCGCCTGCTAAGTCAGGTATCAGGATGGGCCAGTGCAAGAACTGGGAACCGTTCCTCCCACTGTTTTTACCTGTCTTCCAAGCAAAGAATGGGACTTGAGAAAATCTGGACCAATACTTTAACTATTTCTCCTTATGAAGACAGGAATCTGTTCACGCTTTAGCAATATGCTTCAGCTGTAAAAGACGTTTTGCTTGCTCATGCCCCTGGATATATTTTTCAGAATACAACAGTATGATAAAGACAGCGCCTTCAATATCTTCCTCAGTAAGAATAATGTAGTGATGGAGATCTTAGCAACTATATGGCCATAAACAGCACCTGACTTTGAATGAATTTGTCAGAACAACTCAGACATTAAGTTGAATGAGAAAGCAAAATCTTGTTCTCCTAGTGGAGGTTCACTAGTTTTAAAACATCATGGAAATCTTATGGCCTTTCGTCCTGGTTCTCTCAAATGTGTATTATTGTAGCAATGGATAAGTCACTACACTCCAGCTCTTCTGAAACTTTTGCTGTTGTTGCAAAATATACAGTCAATTTAGTTTACTGCACTGGATTAGAGATAAACCCACTGATCTGAAGAAGTGACCTTCAATTTCTTTTTATCAGAAGCTCAGTAAGTTCTTGGATGTCATTGGTTTGACAGCACAGCAGAGCATTTCTCTAACTCACTTGCAAACATACGTAAAAATGCACTGAAAGTGAGGTGATAAACTCCAATTTGAACTTGAGGATTGTACTCTGCACAGTGTACAGAGCTGAACCTGCATGCTGCATATTGCTTCATCACCAATGCCCCGCTTCCGACTCTCATTCCTATAGCCCACTGCAGGTGCTAGATTCTGATCAGGTAAACTTATTGCAGATAACAATACCTGTTGTCAGATAATTAAATTAAGCAAACTTGTGCTGTTTTCCCCTCAATTTAGAACCAAAGTACATTTCAATAGAAACTTACAGCTTCGAATATACATTTATCATCTGTTTCCAAACTTTGGCTAATCCATCTTTCAAACCTCCCCCACAAGACACAATTTATTTTACACACGAGAAAGAAGAGAAGATATGAAGGGCTGCCTATGTTTCAGTCATCTGTGTAGCATTACTGATGGATCCTCACAAGATGAACAGGAAAAGCTGTATCTGGCCTGTATGTGCTGCTCATTCCTACTCGGATCTGGTGCAGTTACAGCAATGGCTGTAACTGAGCCTAATCAGCAAAGTAGCAGGCAAGGCCCAAGTGATTTGACCAAAAGTCAAACCGCAGAATATTGGCAGAATCAGAAAGGAGGTCCTACCCTTCAGATATACTATGCTGAGATCAGTCCACTGTCTCGTTTTCTGCTTCTCTCTGGAATAAATATTTAAAATAAGAGAGTAGTTAAATAATTAAGAAAAAACACTGTGACTCACTACAGTTCAAAGCACTGATCTCATTGTAATGGGAAATCGATCTAAAGAAATCTACCAACAATGCATTTGCCTGAAAATATTTGCTTTCTATTAAAGTAGCCCAAGGAAGTCCATACTTAAAAATTCAGGATCTTCCTATGTCTGCAGAAATACTAGGATGGTTTTGTCACCATCCTGTTACTGACACAGTTTCATTCTGTTTGATGTAACTGTGGTATTAATGAAGAAGGTTTGTCTGAGTTGTTCGTGAAGTCTACAGACCCACAGCGCTGTACACTGTCTCTACGTTCATTATCTCTGGTTAACAGAAGCCAAATAAATTATCTCAACATAACACAACAAGCTACCCAAAGTGGACTGGCCTCCACCAAGCCATTGCTTTTCTCCCCTAGTCTGCAGACTGCCTGTGCAGTGGCCCTTAGCTCCTCTTGGTTTGGGTTTCAAGAGCAGGGTAAGGATTCTGGTCAGTTTGCAGTGAGCTATTCAGAACTAAACACACACTACAAACTCTTTTGAAACTGATTCAAATCATATTAATTTCTTGCCTGTGCTTAGGGATGAATTCCTGAACAAGAGACTACTTACTGTACCCATCGCTGGGTCCCACTGATGGGCCTCCTTGATTTTTGCGTATATCACATCCCAGTGGGTATTGGATTTTCCTCTAAAATCCTAATCATCTAGACACATCTTACATGGAGTTTCTTTAAGCAGTTCAAAAACTCTTTTACCACTACCTATATTCCTTGCCTAAATGTCAATATTTTGTTTTCTTTTTCTTTGTAAAGTTGCAAGCCAGCATCATATCCATGGGAATTTTATTTAAATGTAATCATCCCAAACTATTTCTTACAGTCAAAGAGAGAAGTTTGAAAAAATGCAATTTTTATCAGAATTGCTCTGTGAAATGCTAGACAACTAAAACTCACCTAATCTAAATTTTCAAGAACATCACTTTGACAATTTGTAAGACCCTTTGTCTTGAAACTAGCACTCATATTTTATATGTCTGATACTATCTTGTTATGACTGTGATAAGGTCATGGTGTGGGAACTATGTTATTTTTAAAAAGTGCATAATTGTCTTCCAGTTTTCTCCCGTTTTTGGTTTATTCACTGCATAAGCAGAGATATAAAAATGTGTAACTCCTCTCCAGATACTCTAAGTTGTTTATGGAAAGAAAATGTTTTTCATTGATGCTGTTTATCACAATTTTTTAGTGTCAGGTTTGCCCCTACATATTTATTTTCACAAATGACAGTATAAAAATGAAAACACGAAATAAAGTAAGAGATACAATCCAAACCTTGTTTTGGATATTGTTGAAAAATGACCATAAGAAAGAAAAAAAAAAAAAAAAAGAGCTTAGCTTCCTCATGACACTATTTAAATTCTGTTGAAATTAATTCTGCACAAGTTGAATGCTGGTTTACACAGGATTGAATCAGCATTGAGCCTGTCCAGTTTGAATGGCACTTTTGCTCATACTAAGGTAGCTTCACCTGTGGGTTGTCAACAAATATCAGGACTGTCTCACCTAAGCATGGTCGGCATCAATATCTCTAGAGATGGACACCTTTCTCAGTTTCATGTCGTGGTAGAATCAGCTCTTTCATTTGTTTGCAATTTCCTAAACACTATAGTCCTCATAAAGGCTCCTCAGAGACTCCACTGTTACAAACCAGGCAGTCCCGGGCTGCTCAGAGATTTAACCATGGCAAGAAACACTCCCCACTTCAATCCTGAATTAGGCATTGCCCCTTGTTAATCTTCTGGAAACCGTAACACAAACAACTATGGGAATTCCTTCCAGGAAATCAGCTAGCTAGAATCGAGGAGCTTTTTCTGTCTGCAAATGAACATCTCGCATTAAAAATTAATTGTCAAATTAAACTGTTTATTAATTCAGGGCTCGTTCTATCCAATGATCCTGAAATAACGCTATTATTAAAGTAAAACAGCATTTACTTTTTTATTTTCTTAGTTGATCATTCCATAAACTTTAAGCAAGGCATTGTTAACTTCTAGTAATTTAGCCTTCAAACTCAATATAGAATTTAGAGCCCATAAAATCCAAGGGTCTTCTGTAATTATAACATGAAGATGTAGACCATTTATTTGACTGTAATAACCTAATTATTTCTCTGTGCTGGCTTGACTATGTTTCTGAAAGAGAAAAACGTACGTCAAGGAAAAGTTAGAGCTTCACAGCAGTGAACAATGCAAGTTTCAGTAAATTATATCCTATCTTCATTCACACTTGTGCAATTTTTCTGTGCAAATGCTATATCTAAAACATACTTCCTATCCTAGTTCATTGTTCTCTACCTTCAATTCCCTGTTAAAACAAAACACATTTCTTTCTAAAGGAAGGGGAGGGGAAAAAACACCACCCGCCCCCCCCTTTTTTTTTAACCCTGAGGAATATAAAAGCGTAATGAAACACAAAATTACACAGTTCTGAATTTCCTGGCCTTATGTACCTTCCCTACAGCGGGTAACTGCTCCATGCAGACTATGCTGGTATGCATCAGAAAGTGTCCTGCCTCTGGGGCTGCACAGGAGGCTGGGTTGCTTCTTAGCCCAGGAGGAGTCCCAGAAGCTCCAGGAGGCTGGGTGACCTATGAAGTGAGACCCAATCATCACCATAAGTAAGTGCTAATCAACAGCTATAAGTTATCCTTCCAGCATGGGCAAGAGAAATTTAAAAAACTCTGCCTGTTTCCCATCTACCTGATTTCTTGAACATCCTCAGTAAGATCCAAGCTCCAAGCTCTGCACTGCTCACAAACTGCAGACTCTGCTGAGAAAACTCTTGACCCTGCTACTTCTCATCATTCACACTTCCACTTGTTACTGCCATTCACTTTTACTGCGTTAGCAGCGTCATTCTTCTTCAAACACTGGGAATCAGAATGAGTAAAAATTTGCATGGAAACAAGGATATATTTCACATCTTAGCTCCACAAGGAATTTCTAGTTAAGGCAACCGTCCATTGTCCAAACCAGACATAGAATGACTCGATCCCTGTCCCCACTGCACAGGCTGCTGTGCTGACCTTTGTATTATTTGGGGCTTTCTGTAAGCAGTGGAGATTTCTCTGCCAAAACTTTGAAATTACCCAAAATAGCCTAAAAAATTTTAGGAGCTTAGAAATCTGCACCAGGCACAAAAAATTATTTGGTTCCCAACAGCATTCAGGATCCTACAATCCCAGGTGCTAGACATCTCATACTTCTAAAAAACAAAAATCTCTTGTCTCCAATGCTTACTGTCTTTGTATAAAGGAGACAAATTAAGCAAAAGAGTGAAACCAAGATGCACTTAATGTGATAAGCAGGAGTTGGAACAAACCTAATTTGCTCCCATTCATTCCCTGCTACTGTTAATTGTACGGACCATTTACTAAAACTTTCAAAATAATAAGATGTACTTTATAAAAACTGTTACCAATCCATGAAGGAAGATGTGACTACAATCAAAAATATTACACCAAGTCAGGCTTTGAATTTTAAACTTTTTGTAAATTTATTCTAAAATCAACTGGACAGGTGTCACTGCAGGCTGCAAATTCCAACCACAGGGATGCTCTTGACTACAGCTGAACAGCAGCTTCTGCCTGAGCCAGGCAACACCCTGGTGCAAAAACAGAATGAAAATGTAAAGCATGCATTTTTACGTATAATTGATTTCCTGACAAACTGCAACACTAAATTCTATTTCACTCTTTCAAAGATTTTCAATTACATCAATTCCTACTGATGTTCTTATATGAGATCAGATCTGCAATGTCTCTTGCATGACTCCATTTATCGAAAGCACCTGCCTCTGAATTATTTTATCACACTTACAGTCTGAGCTTGCTCAGCAAAACAGCAATACTAAACCCAGAAGGATTAACATTGCACCGAAGTGCTCAGCATCTCACAGTTAATAGGGTATAATATTAGTGGTGTGTCAGACTTCTCAAATGAGTAAGGAAAAACTTCTCCAGACTTTCCCAAAGTGTGAAATTCAACACAGAAGTGACCCTTTGCATAGGTATTGAAGGTCGCAAGCCTGACTTTTTCTAGATCAATTAATAAGTGCCTGCTTATGCTGAAAGGAAATGTTCTTTGTGGAAGAACAAGCATTTTGTATATCCTTCAGTGGAAATCAGTAAGTCTCTAATTTCTTTGACACAAAATTAGGTACTTACTGCCTGAAAACTGCCATGTTGAGTAACTAAACCTACCATCTTGCTCTCCATGCTTCTATTTATGCAAATGGCTGCCTCCACCTTCTGAGTGTCAGTATTTTTAGCACACAGTTGTAAGTGTGATTACATGTAAAAACATTTAAAGGATACATTCCAGTTATACTTTTAAGTGATAAAGGATGATTGGAGGAACATCCTTAGTACTGTTTCCTGAGCTCTGCAATTCTCTGTCTTTGGCTTCAGAGTATATTAAACCCATGATACATCCACTGATATATCTCAATCTAGAAAGAATCTAAAGCTATTGAAAGAAATTATTTTAAAGCATGGAAAATTTAACTCCTGGTTTTCCTTCAGCTGAAGTCAGAGTAAGGTATATACTGAAGCCCAACAGGCAGAGACAGGGTCAGGCCCTTTCCTGGGATTATGCATTAAATGCAATTCTTGTTCCTGCCCTCGGACAGCAAAGCGCAGGCGACAAATCCCCACAAAGCCCCAGGCATTGTAGGACGTCACGCTGTGACATCTTCCTGCCATCGGCACTCCAGCAGCATTTAGCAGGCATTGCTGATTCAAAATTTGCATTCCCATAACCTTGGCTTACCAGGCAGACCCTCTGGCAAAGCTTCTGAAACAAGGTAATGCCTGTGCTATTTTCAAGGGCACATGAGTAAAATATTAGCTTTATTCACGACACCTAAAACAGGACAGGAGAAGATTTTTTTGGTTTTTTGGACTTGACCAATTGCAATTATACTATTTATATTATGTTCTTTATTAAAAACTATGTTAATGGGGTGGAATGAAAACATTTTCACAATCTAATTGGATTTACTTATAACACTGAAGCTGTAAAGATAGAATTTGTGCTCACGTAATAGCTAATCAACGTTGATTTTCCTTTTAAAATAGCAGCTTCCAAGTATTAACCAGATCAGTGAATATGCTATAGAATCACTAGCCATGCACATTCAAACAGAGGTGCCTCAAAATTTAAAATGCCATTTCTGACTTGGGACATCTGCTTTAGCATATTTAAAAACAACTTTGCTTAAAATTCAGAGAGAGAACACTAAATATTTCAGGCTCTTTTATAACATCTTAGCCACTAGTCAATTCTGAAAATTTGAAGATGTATACTATCAACATCTATGTATCTGTATCTAGAAAGATAGATATTATATTAAAAAAAAGTTACCTAATGTTATAAGCTATTTAATTTTTTTCTCTCAACAACAGATGTGGCAAAGTATCTTCTGGGTGAAACAGTCGATTCTAGCTTTTACTGTTAGTTGAGTGGCTTGTTTTATTTTGGTTTATTTAATTCTAAAGCAAAAGATACTCAGTTGCTTAGGATAACGAAAGAAGAAATGTACTTTGATATGCCAAAAAAGAGTAATATTCTCTGTATGTTAGAGCAGGGATTTGATATTTGATAGATGCTCATTATCCCATTCAGGCAGGCTTATCAAATTCTTCTCAGTAAAAAAGCTTCAGAAAAAAAATACAGTTAAGGTTGTTGCAGTTTGGCATCCAAATTCTCTAATGATCCCCCTGCCATCGCCATGCTGTTCCTTCCTGGTGACTGGATGAAAATATCATCATGCTGCGGTGGTCAAGAACACTTTAACAATGGCAATTTTTTATCCCCTGCATTTGTGCCTCTTATAGCTCAAGGGGGTCACTGCAACAGTAAGAGTAAAAGAGCAGAGACACTCTCTTCTGCTGGGATCTCATGGCTACCAGCCACAGTGCATTGTGAAGAAGGAAGAATTACCCTAATGGCAAGGTAGAAAGGGCTTGGCAGTAGAGGACACTTTCTTCCATTAAACTACCCTCAACAGATTATTAGGGAGCTCTGTAGCAAAAGATGCACTTCCCCCTCCTGACTGGTCTACCAGCTGTGGAATGACACCCACGGCTACCAGACTGACACCACACTATGCTCAAGCCCAGGAAAAAAAGAAATTTAAGCTCTTAAATATCTGTCCTACATATATCGCCAACATTTTTCTCAATATCAGAAGATGAAATTTCTGGATTTTATATTGTCTTTTAAAATATTTCGGTGTTGACATATAATACAACTATAACAGAAGACTGTCGAGTTTGCAATATCAAGCCATCAGACCTGAAGAAGTGCCAGGATTAAGGCTGCATCTGTGAAATATGCTCAGCACTTTTGTGCTTATGCAATACGATATGGGTTTTAATTCCCAACCACACAGAATTTTTATCCTCAGTGTGCACTTGGGACGCACGCTTCTGAGATAACCATCAGCTCCACGTGGCCTCTCCCCAGCCTGAGCACAGAGGGGAAGCTGTACTGGGAGGTGGATGAGAAACACAGTTTGAAACTGCATGAAGAGAAACGTTGGTCTCAGGATTAAAGAATTTGAATTTTAGTTTGAGGTACTTGATCACATACCCACCTCTGCCTTCAGTGCTGCCAAGGAAGTGACTTCAGTGGGCGTATGTCACTGTCCAAGCACCCAGCTTACACCACCTGATTAATCAAAGTTATGGCATTCACAGCTGTGGTCAATGTGCTAAAGACATAGAAAAAATCATGCCCTTGGCATTTCACATTAGCACCCTAAGCTAGTGAGCATTTCTCTCCTTCATGCCGAACCTCAGCTCATTATCTACAAGTAATAAGAACAGACAACATCAGCAGGGGAAATATATCTCAACTCATAGTTTCTGTGGAGAAAAATTATTTGCCATCTAGAGATGAGCAGAAGTTGTGGCAATTGCCATAAAAATGTCTATCAAGAAATATTTGTTTGTTTTTTATTTGGAACATGGTTTGAATCATATACACTAACTATCAGACAGAACAAACTACTTAACAAGGAAAACAAAAAGAAACAAGGAGAACTCAGTGAAAAACACTGCATGTGAACATATGACTAAAATCTCCAGAATAATGCATAAATGCAGCCAACCAAAATTCTGGCATTTATTAATTCTTAAATACTCAAAACTGCACCCTCGTGTGCTTTTTAGTATAATAAAACATATCCAGATTGCACAGTGCTAGTACCCAAGAATGCGATGAAGTACTCACAAAGCCATACCTGAGGTATAAAATCTATTTGCAGGCTTACAGATGTTTCTAAAAACGCAGTTCAAAAGATGTAAGCGCTAACAGTGTGGCCCCAGAACATGTTTTTCCCCTGGAGTCTATAAAGCAAAGAGGACATATGTTTGACAACAGCAAAGCAGAAACACCACGTCAATTGCCAGTTACTTAGCCCAGAGTGTACTGCAACCAGAGTGCAAGTGAGAGTTTCAGAGCACATAAAAATCTAACCAGAAGTCATGCTATGCCCTAGAAAGCAAACAACTGCGAATTTTTAGACGGGCAATGACAAGCAGCAATGATATCAAAGTTATTTAGCAAATACCCTAATTATTACTCCACATTCTGTAACAATATCATAATTTTTTCTTTGTTAAAATTTCTCAGAGAACCTTTATCTGGTTTAGAACCTAGAAGATTATAAGTTTTCTTCTTTACCTTGCCTATTTGAACATAGTTCATCTGTTCTGAAATTCCCTTCTCCCCTATACAGTCCCTGCGGAAAAAATAGGCTAGCCTGGCATGAGCAGGGTACTGGCATGGGTTTCGAGGGTCCCGACTTCAACTAAGACACAAAATTTCTATGAGCAAGATACTTAAATCTTTGACAATGAACAAGATTCTGTGCAGTAACTGTCATACTAGCTCATGGTAGCTGAAAGCACATAGCAATTCCCAGATGTTGAAAGTTTCTTTCATCACAACCTGATCTTGAAGCAAAACGTCAAAAATCAGTGAATCTGTGCCACATCCATCTCGCTGCTTCTCACTCTTTTCCCTCTTGGGACTGAAATGAAGCACATATCCCAAACCTATCGCCCTTCTCCTCACGATTTCGTTTCTCAACATAACTCATGAGCAGGGGTGATATCATTCAGCAACCAATCTCACATGAGGAGCACCAGGACAAGCACAGGCCTATCATACAGTATCCTCACTGTAGCGTATATTAAATTTCAATTCTAACATTTTACCTTAAGCAGAGGAAATGAGATTATCATATTGAAATCTGACACCGCACTTCTGCCCTGATACTTCTCGACATTATAATGTGGCCTTTAACACCCTCATTGCATTGTTTCTCTAACAATTGATGGAAAATCATTATTTGCTATTGCTGTTGCAAAGAACGCTAATCTGCACAACAAGCACTGCTGAAGGACCTTAATTCAGTGGTCTGACCGAGTTCATTTTTTCACAGCTCAGAACTTGAGGGAAAAAATAAACACTGGGATGTGAGTGGGACACCTGGACCCAGAAATAGCCTTGAGGAGCAGGTAAAGAACAGAAGGAGCGGAAAGAAATGCTAGAGGGGGAATGGAGCAGAGCCTAGAAGAGAGTCAAAGGACAGGAGGTCCAGCAAGTGGCAGAAGCACAGAATGGAGAATTCGAAGGAGTAAGATCAGAGACAGAAGCTGAAAAAGAAGAGGCAGAGTTAAAACAGCAGAGTTACCTGAACACTGATCTGATTGAGCTTTAAGGAAAGCAAGTGGATAATTTAGGCCTAGAAGTTTGTCACAAATAAATTATGTTGCAGTATGCCAGCATATAACTCTCCGTACTAATCAAAAAATGATTGAGTGATGTTGCTTTTTAGTTAAAAAAAAAGGAAAATAAAGTCATTTTTCTTACACAGGAATGTTTAGATTTTTTGCAGAACTGTTTCTGGTTACAACAGTGCAATGATAAGCTGCAGTAACAACTTCACCATGAGGCATTGAGTACTGATGTAAGCGTCACAAAAGTTGTTTTCATAGCCAGAATTTTACCATACTATATTAATGAGAATGGTTGAGAATCCATCATTATTAGAAATGTAAACTAAGTAAACTTCATGACGCATGCTGGAGCAGAGGGTTATCCAATCCTTTGCCAAGGCATTTCTGAAATCCACATCACACAAATTCCACATTATCAAGGAAAATAAGGAAATTCTGTCTATGGCTCAACAGCAATTTCAGTGTGACCCATTAGAAATAACATCTTATACTTAAGTTGAGCTGGTGGCCAACATAAAGATGCAGAGAGAGAAAAATGGGACAATTATTATCAACACTTAGCACCATACAAAACAAAAAGTCTATGGGTAGAAGCTTGACTACCCTAGATTTAATTTAAGTGGGATCAGGAATTTCCCCCCATCTATTTCTGGAAGAGTTCATTACCTAAATGACATAGGTTAGAAAATAAAATACTGCAGGTGTTTCTGTGGGAACAAAGGACAATAAAAAAAATTAGAAGAGGTATTCTTTTCCTTCTCCTGAGGGCAGAGCAGCCTTCAACTTAATTCATTTTCCCCTTCTCGTCTAAAACAAAGAATCTTTATGGCAATAACCTCAAAACATTAAGCATAAACCAAAACAGTGTTGCCTGCATTAAACTGCAGAGAGCTCGAAACAACTCTGACCAGTATCGTCTGCCTAATTCTTCTTCGTTATGGTTCTTTAACCTCAGATTCCACAACTAGGGAATACACTATTTTTCTAGCACATTGAGGAAAAGAGGCAGCTAATGAGGCTGCCATTTTATTTCACTCAGGTTCCAGCCCTTTTGCCCTGCTAAACCTGCTTATTGTTGCCTCCTGTTCCCCATTTTTCTAGACAAGCTTCACAACATACTGGGACTGCAGCCCAAGCTTTTCAGTTGGAAAAGACAATATTTGCTGTTCCCCAGGGACTGAATCAGAGCAGGGGTCTACCTAGACTCAACACACTATAGGGTGGCAACTAGTATGGTAAGAAAACCCCAACAACAAAAACAAACAGTAAGAGGACAATCAGTAGAAAAAAAAAACCAAACAACCTAACACAGATGCCATCTCTATGAGGAACAAAGAAGAATCAACAAAAGAAAACCAAAACTAAGAAAAATGTGAAGGCAAATCAGTATGTGAAAAGGCAAAAAAGTATGTGCCAAGGGAAAACAGTGAGAGAGACAGTGACACAGAGCACAAACAAGAAAAGATCTGAAATGAGCCTGGGGGGTAGATGAACAACATGAGAGCAGTTGCATGTCTGCCAGGATACATGGAGACACACCAATGGACTTCACAAAGCCGTGGGTTTCAGCTGTCATTTTATAGGAAGTGGTTCTCAAGCTCATTTAGAAAATGAGTAGTGGTACAAGCTCATATAGAAAAAGTCTCCAGGAGTCTAATACAGCATGTGTGAAGTATTATGCCTAATTTTAATGAAAAACAGTTTTGTCAAAGAAAATGATCTGAAATGGGAATATCTCTCCTGGTGATCCAAAACAGCTAATCACCAGGCTAGCTTTTAGAGATTCAGTTTTGCTCTTCTGAAGTCATTTTTGTTAATTAACTTCCTCCTCCAAAAACGAAGGGGAGCATAATAATTTTTCTATATTTGAAGGCTGTAAGCACCATATAAAATAAGGAATTAATGTCAATACTGCAGGGGGCTACAAACCAGAGCAAATGGACGAAATCAAAAAAGCTGTCCTGAAACAGGCATCCCTTTCAATCATCCCCCAGCAGTAGTGATATAAACCATACAGATAATTTAAATTATATAGAAGCCTGCTCTTCCTAACTTCATATCAAACAGCAATAGGCTCCTAAAGGAGATTTGGGGCATCTATCTTAGACATGTTTCAAACCATGCTCTAGAAGCGCTAACTTCTCCTATTCTACCTCTGCAGAGAGCATGAGGAGCCCACCTCCTACGATCATCATCAATACCTTCATAATCCTGGGATCTTAGAGCATACTTACGTCCAGCATGACGTGGCTCAAACCATGGCTGGTGTCATCTGAAATATTGACTGTTTGAAAATGGTTGTTTTTATGGTGCCAGACTGGTACCCAGATGTGCTGGTAGCTCTAATCTCATGTGGATGACCTGCTAGCTCAGATAATGACTTGGAACCAGTACAAAGAGCTAACACCAATACTCAAGTGATTCCAGGGAGTGCTTTCAGAATAATTCATGGGATTTATTTTTAAAAAAAAAATTATCCATGGGTAGTATGGGCTTTTGAGGGACCAAGTTGTGCAAAATTCTTGGACAGCAAGCCTGCCTTTGGACAGTCAGATTGTAAAGGCAGAGTTTGGAAATCTCTGAATTCATGTTCAAACTTCACCATCTGGTGGGGACCAGCCTTCTCTCAGGGCTGTATTTGGAGACACATTTGGAAGTGTGCTTGCTGTGGCTCCTCCTGAGGTTATAAAGGGAAGGTATTTTGAGAGATGGGCCTTGCAGCATTTTAAGTGTCTACATACAGCTCTTCGAAACATGAGGCTTTCCTTAAAATATTCTCTCAGACTTGTGCTCTCCCAGGGCAAAATCTATTAATGTGCAGAAAACTGTGTGCCATTAGCTCCCCTATTTGGGGATTTAATTGCCGCTTCAGTGATATTCATCCTGTTCAGAGGTGTTGTTCTTAGAGATTGAACATTTGCATTTGCTCCAGTGTCAAGATCCCTTCCACTGGGATGCTGAGGAATTAGCCCATAACTTTTAACCAGATTATTATTCCACTTTATACTGCAAACAGAACAATGCAAAGTTCTTGATTCTAGTAATCTCAGATTACCAGAATGGGACCATTTAAAGTTGGTTGAGTCAATTTAGGATAGAGTTTTGCTCTCTCCACACCTTTCACCAGAAAAGGCTACGAATGTTTCCACAATCACTTGAAAGTAAACACTTTACCTTTAAAATTTCTCATTAAATTTTATGTTCAGGTTCTAAAGAAGTCTATGAGACAGAGTGGTCCCTTGGGAATGCTTCAGCCCTTTGCTATTTCCCAAAGCAAGCAGGCCTAATGCTGGTCCATTATTACCACATTGAATCTGGAACAACATAATTGTGACTTATGCTATACAGGAAAAAGTTCTTTAATGTACAGAAGACCTCTCACCTTATTGTACAGTATTTCCTATGCAGAAATTGTATGTGAGCAAATCTGCACAGCATGAACTGAAAGGCCACGGTTTCCATGAAGAATCAGACAGATCTACACAAGCACTACACAGTTGTACAAATGCAGAAAATAGGACTCCCCCTGAGATATGACAGGCATAGGGTGCAAGCACTTACTAAGAGGGCAGCATATGCACAGAAGACACGAGACACATTTAACAGTGCCTGAAAGCTAATCCTTCCCCATAGATACAGAGAAAGCATGTAGCACACGAACAGCCTGCCTAGTACTTCCCAAAAGCACCAAACTTCTAACAGGTTATGCAGCACAGCATTCACACACAGGACTTCCAGACATCCATGAACTGCAAAAGTAGCAACAGGACTGAAGACAGCTCACCTGTTAAGGTCTCCAGACACATAGAGACAGATTTGTAATATTTGCATCATTAGAGCTATAAAGTCCTTGAAATCATCCTGGACAAAATCTGCAGACTAAATGAGAGAATATGTCCAGGAAAACCATAAAAGTTAGCTCTATGAATAACAGAGAAAGCCTAGAAATTGCAGTCAACTTTTGATTATCCATGTGTGCTCATGCTTGGGTCAGTATGTATGAAGAAACAGGCAGGTAAACCCACAATTAATATAACATGTAATATATACATAGAATATGTGTACTATAACTTATAATTACATGTGCTTTGTAAAAATATGATGTAGTACATTACCTTTGAAAACATTTGTAAACAGTTTTCAGAAGGAGCTTTGAAAAAACCCACTAGCAAGAGCACCGCCTGGTACTGATGACTTCAGCTCTGTATCATGCATATCCCAGTATCACTTTCCAGTCTGGGGCAGAGAGGGAAGTTGGGGCACGGCTAATCCACTGCCTGGATTCTTCAGCCAGTGATAATCAATAGCTGCCTGCGCAGGTTTTGTCGGAAAGGGTATAAGCAGATAGAAAGCATAAAACTACTGAAGCAGCATGGAAAATGAGTGAGCTTTCTGTAAAAACATACCCTTTTATATTTGCAACATAAATGTATATGATTGAGTATTTGTGGAGTATAAAGCTTTAAAGAACTTGCTTCTACGGACAAGTCAAGTGAAGAATGCATACGGAACATACACAGGAAAAAAAAAATAAATGCGATGACTTCATCAGACCATTGGGTGATTTTGGCTGGCTAAGGAACAGAGCTTCCCCCACCCCCCGCCCCCCTGCAGTTGTTTTCTATGCAGTCTTCAGCCACCCTGCAAAGGAATTAACATGACACCATGCTGTGAAACAAGGAAGTACTATGCATGCATTCCCCTTATCAGAGCATTCATAGGATTCCCAAGAAATTAAAAGCACATCTACCTACTTGAATTTCATGTTATTTGGGGGATTTCATTCATCTCTCTACCTCTCAAGGCTTTTAGAGAGGATTGCATCTTCATCTTTTCAGCCCTGGGCCTGCAACAGGATGTGCTGACAAGGATTTTAGGTGCATAGACTTCTCAGTTGCAGTACATAGATGTCAGGTTCCAAATGTAAACATCCCATTGCAAGCTCGTGTGGTTTAAACTGGAGAAAATACTTCAGGATTATTGTTTTTCCTCCCTTCCTTTTGCCCCAAGGCTATTTAGAAAGCACACTACATTATGGACTTCGGCTTTTAAACTTTTATTGAAAAAGACATATGATTATGCACTTCGGTTAAAAATCAGCTTTTGCAAGATAGTCTTACTTAGACATGAGTCGTTTTTTGAGTGAAAACAGTCCTTTAGATTAAATGTGAGGTAAGAACGTATGTTATTTTAAGGCACAGAAATACCTGATTTTATAATAATATTTTTAAAAATAAAAACATGCTGTACCATACTTAACTGTGTGATCTTCAGAACTGTTTATGTTGTGCACATATTTTGCAAACCCTCTCATTTTTTTAAGTTTACAGTAATTTTATATGGAACAAAATGGTACAGTAAACAGCTCCATGTGTAGATGCACACACACAATTACTTGTTACATTTAATGAAGAAAAGTCTAAGCCTGGTCTCCCCAAGGCAATGTCACAACCTGCAGGCACTTAGGACCGCTTCTCCATGTGTGTTAACAAGACCCCTGCTGGTCTCATTCCACAGCAAAAAGTTTCATTGCTGCTGTCATTGTGTCAGCCCTTACTGAAACTGGAAGAGAACTTAACTCAGGCACCTTCGTTACCCATTTTTAAAAATTAACTCATAGACCCTACATAGTGCCAAAGCCTTTTTGCAATAGACAGTGGGGAGGACTGATCTAGAGGTAAATGTTTTTAACCAGTTCATTGAGCAGCGCAGGTGCCAAGACAGATCTGCTGCCTACCAGAGAGCGGGAGGGAGGCAGGTTTGCAGCGTGCCCTTACCGCATCAATGAGAAGAGAAACAGGTCTCAGGATCAGCTGCACCAGCGGGTGCACTATGATGCCAAAACGCACGGTCTGATGGGGCAGACGACTTGGGCCACTGACATCTGGGAAATCTGCTGGCCACTACCGCTCTTTTGCAAAGGCAATGCAGCAGGTAGCTCACTGCACCATGAAGTCCTCCACCTGCAGATCTCTGTAAACCTCCTCCTTCCCCCAGTACCTCAGTGCCTCTTGCAATTGCCTAATGCTGGGTGCCCTGCTCTGGTCCCTGAGCTTCCTCCCCCCAACGCACATACACGCTATCAATACAACCAGACATTACACCCAAGTACAGAAAAAGAAGTGAAGGGTATTTAAAATAACTGCAGTGTTTGAAACTTTTTACTCATTTGGGAGGGGGAAGGAGGTACAAAAACTCTGTTGAACTAAACAGCACATGTGAAGCAACACCCTCTGAATTACAGGATAAATCACCAACAAAATTATTTTATTAAGCCACAATATAAGACACATTAAACAAAGAATACAGTTTTGAAACATCAGCATATCTCTAGCTTAAACCCAGAAAAGGCAATGCAGAGATAGAATAAAAGCTTTATTCTTATCCTACCTCAGTAAAACAAAGGTGTAAGAACACATCACCTCTTTGCCTTGCTCTGAAGGCAGACCAGCCTGTGATGAGTTTGAGCCAGTGTTGTATCTATGCCTTCAGCGGACTTTTGAAGATTTGGTAAAGTCTTTATTATTCCTGCAGTGTGTAAGGGCTATGCATAGTCAATCCACATAATGGATTCACAACATGAAACACATTTAAGTTAAAAGAAGTATTTTTGTAGTTCTCTCATACCAAAAGCAAAGGAATATATCTATCTATAAGAAATCATGTATTTGCATTTACTTGAAATCTTATGCAACAAGCTAGGAAAAAAAGGATGTCTAAGGGCACAGTTTACTGTGGATTAAATAATGACCTTTCCTATTCACAAAATCAGAGCTGTTAAAATAGCTTAGAGCATAGATTAAGCAAGCACAGATTTTTCAAACATTTGAATGTGCTTCTTTTCCACTGCAGAGTTGTAAAAGCGCTGCAGAAGGCTAAGAATTTGCAACTGCATAGACCAGAGAGGGACAAGGGTTATTAGGTTGCCTGTTCTGTTAACTTCTTGTCCCAGCCAGTCTGCACTTGTAAGATGCAAAAGGTCCAACTTACAAATACCTGATGACATAGGCTTATATTGAAAATGCTGAAAGATCTCATCCTTCCTATGCCAATGACAGCAAATATTGGCTCAAACCACATGTGTGCCCCACACTTGAACACTGAGGAGCTTCAGAGTTTTCTAGATGGCTAGTCAAGCAGGGGGCTTTCTGTGCCCTTCCAGCACAGTGCTGCAGACCTATAGAAATGAGTCACCTTTAACAAATATGTAATTTCAGTTCCCCAGAACCTTATCCCGTTGCTGCCACGGGCAATCATGAGCAATGCTTAAGCCTCCTGTTTCAAGGACAAAGAGGCAGTACTCAGATTGCAATCACTACTTCAGAGCTCCAGGTCGGAGAGGGGAAAGAGCAAAATAAAGAGAAAACTTGTATTTTAGTTAGCCAGCATCTGCTATGAAGATGCTGAAAATGATGACTAGATATTGAGTGAAGGTCACGAGGCTTATCTAAGAATATAGGGGGAGAAAAACAGACGGGGAAGGAGGAGGAAGAGGGGGGGGAGAGAGAGAGAGAGCGAGAGAGAGCGCGCACGAGCACTGCAGCAAAGAAGCTATGCTCAGCCAATACATGCTGGCACTTCACTTACCATAAAAATAGAAAGATCCAAAGAGAATCAGATTAAGGATCCTTTTTATCTCTCTTCAACAGAAAGATTTCCACATGAAGCTCTGAACACGGCTGTCCAGGGAAAAGCAAGGTAATATGATGATACACAGAAAACACTGACACACAGATGGTAAGTCCTTTCACAGCCTTCCAAAATCTGCAAGCAGTTTGTGCTGAAAAACCAAAAGGTAAGAAGTCTGAAGACGACTCCTACATAACACTGCAGCTAAAACAGACTGCTGTATTTCCAGTCACTCAGAGCGCACTGTTTTCATCTTCATCTTCACACTATTACTTACATCCTAGAGGTGGGCTTGGGGGTGGGGAAAAGAGATTTCTCCTCCAAGTAGAAAGGAGCACAGAAACGGCATCAGCATTTTTAATCAGTTGCTGAGAGTACCCAATCAGAGGAACTGTGTGGTGCCAGCGTGACAGTTGTCCAACGCAGGGCAGCCTGGCACGCCAGCCACCAGCGCGTTCCTGGCTTGCACAAGAACACTGACGGGCTAATCTGCTTCTTAACCCCAGCAAGGTTTTCTGTGCTCACATGCAAACAAACAGTCTCCATGCACTGCGTCTTCTCCTCCGAGTAACTGCGCTTTGAAAGCGACAAGCTTTTCTGGGTTGCTGTTCTGACAGGCTGTTTTCCACATCTGTGCAATAGTACAAAAGCAAGAAAAGTTTGGAGGTTTAAATATCGGCACCATCTACCTTGCAATTTATTATCCAGCAGCTTCCCTATATAAAACATACATTAACCATTGCTTCCTCTTCAAAGGCTTGTTTCTGGAGGAGAAGGAAGTCTGTAAGAGATTTTACAGCACAGCCCCGCTGCTGTGAACTGCCTTGTTAGAGCCAGCACTGGTTTTGACACGACATCATAGACCTCTGATGGCACCAGATCCACGAAAAATACACAACCAAGGTCTCTCTCCCCTGACCCGCCAAGATGACAACTGGATTAAATGTTTGTGCTGCTATCTATCATACTATTGGAAATTAAAGAAAAAGAAAAAAAAGAACAGACCTCAACTTAATTTGCAATAAGGATATCCAGGATTTGGAACAAACCTTTCTGTGGCATTTAACCCATTGAACCAATCCGCACAGGAAAGTGATACAGTCAACATTAAAGCTGCCAAACACTAATTTCCAGGGGACGCTCCTGATTCTAAAATACAAATGCCTGCATTTGACTATGGGGGAGAAACTCTTCTGGTCCTACTGTACAATGCAGTCCACAGTGGAGCAGACCTAAATACAGCATGCAAATTTGCATTTACTTAAAACAGACACTCTGCCAGTAGACAAAGTTAGATGCTTACCTTTCCAAAACATTTTTAAAACAGTCAATCCTGGATTTCTGCCATATCGCAAAGTAAACATGAATATCATCCATCTGATATTCACATTTCAGAAGATGAAAAGGCTATGTAGTGTAAGGGGGGAATGGATGGAAAATGAACCTCAAAGCATTCCCAGCAGTAGTACCCATATTATTTGGTCAGTATCAAGTACTTGTAGAACGTACCAGGTAACAACATAAGCCTACTAGGGGGGCTAAAAAAGGAAAAAAAAAAAAAAAAAAGAAAAAAAAAGTCAAAATCAGAGGTTCTACAGCCTGAAGTGCAGACTAACAATCTAAAGTGCAATTTAACACAACTAATCTGTTCTGAAATGTTTGAAGGTGTGAATATTGTGCAAAAGCATACAAATTCCACTAGCAGGCAGCAGTGATTTTCACAGAACACCAGGCTGACGTACCATGTTGGTCATAACCAAAATTATCTTTTTTTTTTTTTTTAAATAAAGTTTCTTCCCTCAGATGACAGGACATTGGAAGGTCCATTACTTTCTTGCATTTCATTTAGGTTTTAGCATAGGCTTGTTTCATACATGCATGATATTTATTCCTCCCTTTTCATAAACACCATTAGTTCAAAAAACACAAGATAGCTGGTATGAGAGATAGAAGGCACGGGTGAAGGACAGATCAAAAGAATAAATAAAAAAGGAGGGCAATTACCATACACAATAATGCACGTGGGATATATACAGATAGAGATAACAGCACATATACATCTAGATAACCAAAATGTAAAATATAGCCAATATAGGAGTGGGCATAAGAAAAGGAGCAAGCAGCAGAAGAAAATACATTGAGACTCTGCAGTAAGCTTTCAAAATTGCAATGCTAGCAGAAAGATTACTATTTGACACACCACATGCTTGGTGAAGTAGGCAGTTTCTGTTTCAGGAAACTGAGTATGGGAGACCTTCAAAAAGTGTCTCAAGATATCCATTACAGAAGAAAGACTGTGCACACTCACCCCTAAGATCATATTTTAATATTCATTCCACAGCCAAAAAATAATAGTTTTTTTCCCCACATTATATAGTCAAGGTCCTGAACTAGGCAATAAACAGAGAAGAAAACGGAGACAAATCCCTTGTAAACAAAACTCTCAATTTCCTTTTTTTTCCTATAAGGATGCATGAAAAAAACCCAAACGTTGGTGTGGCAGGTCTCTGGAGAGAAGAAAGCGAGATCATAGGCAGAATTTAGTGGACAATGCAAAGAAACCCAGACCTGAACTTCTTAAAAAGGAAGGGATTGGGGGGGGTCTGTCCCCCACTTTTCCCATGTAAACATGGGAGATGTGAGAATAGGCTGCGCACACAGAAGAGCTGCTGTGATTCCATCCACATGCCCTCTGGTGACAGCTATAATGAACCAAAAGTTATGAAGAAAGGCTAATAGAGTAATTAATTCAAGCTTTCAGATAATTCTCTCTTCCATTTCAGTAAAACAACTGCTGCCTGAAAAAAAATTACAGGAACCAGCTGTTCTTCTACATCTAGTTATAGGAGAGAAAAAGCTCACTTACTTTTTTTGTGGAAGAGAGCCAAGGGCATGCTGTCAGTCAACTGGGGCTTGTTTTATCCCACCTATGTACCTATTCATCCAGAAAGCAAAACAAACTCAGGACTAGGTGGTCCAGAGCTGTTCTCTCTATTCCTCCCCCAAAATTTATGGGACAACAGTTCAAATCAACATTCCTGAGCTGGAAAGTAAAGGTGATACCCAGAATTTAATAAAGCTCTGATCTCACTACTGGAGCCGCAAATGAACTGCCAACTGCTCAGAAAGAAGTGAAGGACTTCAGAAGGTACAAGGGCGATGGAGTCTGCCAGTGTGCAGGTCCCAGCTCAGCAGCACACATCAACAGGTGAACGTGTGAACAGGACACGTTGCAGGCAGGAGAGGGAAAAAGCAGCATTAAGCATAAAGGAAAAAACCATAGATTTCAGGGAGAGGTGTTTAAATTTTCGATGGGTAATTTAGGTGCAACTGTTTTGTTTCTCCAAGCCGTCAGGATCACTCCTGCATGCAGAAGAAAATTTCCACGCTCTGAACTAAATGAAGCAGACAAGAATTAAATAGTAAAACCAAGAAGGTAGGAAACGCATAAAACTTTCCTTCTCTCTTTGGTCAGAATGCTTGTGAGCCTCCCCAAAGCATTTAGCACAGCTCTGGTGCCTGGTATTGAGGAACTTGATGAGAGCAACAAAAAGCAGGGAAGTTTCTGCTAACTTTGTCTTGGGTGAAGGTGACTGAGAAAAATTAGTACTTGGTGTTGCCTAGTTTGAAAATCCTTCAACTTTCTGATTTTGCATTTTCCTATTTTTATTATCTGTTGGATTGAAATGCTCTCAATTAGCAAATTTTTAACCTCTACATTGATCTATTGAGAGCTGACAAAAATCTCTCCTTAGATGTCATCTTAGTATGTTTAAGATGTTTTCTCGTCTGTTAGTCTGTCACATGGTTCTTTGTATCTTTTGCAATTTTTCAGGACTTTTTTTTTTTTTGAGGTCAAGTAGGAATTTAACCAATTCTTTTAAAACACATTAAAAGAAGGTATCTTTCTGCTGATTCTAAAATAATTTAATTTGTGGTTTCTAGTTAGAAAACTGTTGAGTTAGTGTATTTCAGGTTATGATAGCATTTTTTGCCCTTAATGTGGAACAGAAATATTTACTGAATATTTCTGCTGTTAACATTATTATGACAATTCTACTATTTCTGCAATAGAACTATAACAGATCAACACATTTTAAGTGAATATTTAATTCCTAACACACTTTAAAAGCTTTCCTGGCTTTAAGAGACACCTTGCCTATTTTCTGCTATATTAACCACACATTAATATTCATGGCTGTAAATAGAGCAAAAATTTTTTCTATTTTATCATTTTATCTTACAGTTTTAAAATGAATATATTTTTCTTAGTAAGATTTCACTCTTCAAAATGTCCTTTCCTTGGAAAAAGTAAAATGTTCTTAAATGACTTTCAGATAAATAAAAAATTCCTAATTATTAAAAAAGTGACTTTGTTTTTTAATTCTGTTAACAATGAAACAGGAATTATCAATATCAATCCAGGGAGAAATGTTATTAATTTTTGTTTTCTAGAAAAGTGGGTGTTTCACAAGCTTTCGTTCATGCTGCTGATGCATCATTTGAAATTGGGTAAAGGAGGTTCTGAACTACATGTACGGATGGAAACAGAAGTAAGAAACATAATGGATGTTGAGAAGAAGATGTTGTTTAAGCAAAATCAAAATGACCACTAATAATTTCTACCTTGGATTTTTTTTTTTTAAGTCATCAGTACAGCCATTTCTGAAGTACTAAAAATATCCAGATAGAGAAGAAGAAGAAGAGAATAAGTAATCATCTAGAGATACTTTCATTGCTGTAACATAAATTTAAATTTAATGCAGGTGGGAAGCAGTACAAGTAACCGACAAGATTGTCTGGATAGAAGCAACCACTGCTGACTATGGCACCTCCAATTCTAATTAGAGAGTTTCTAAGACTTATTCTTCAATGATCAAGCCAAAATCCCTGGAAGAAAAGCAGTTCATAGGAAAAAAACCCAAACAAACCAACCCTCAAAAAACAGAACCTATGTTTCCCAGGCATCATTTGGCAGAAAAATCTGTAATGACCCTGTCTGCATTCTAGAGACTTTGTCTAAAGGGAATTTATGTAGGGAATAAGAGCAAGCTGCCCACAGGGATTTTTTTCACTTATGGAGAATTTTCCTAGCTGTTTTGTATAAAAGAAATTATTATAGATAGATTCATTGCGGGAAAGGGGCATAGGTTTGTGCACCCATATTTGTAAAAACAAACCACCACAAAACAAATGACAAATTCTAACATTTAAGCATAAATATACAATATCTTCCATTTTCCACCAATGTGAGAATGTTCCCCCCACATCCTCACCTCCTTCCCAAAAGGGACAGTAAAATCAAAGCCATGTAGAGGTAGCTGAGGGACACAACTCATACCAAGCACACCATTACCAGTTCCACTATCTACAGTATCATATTTGGTCTTTATCTCAGGACCTCAGAATAAGACTTTCTAGAAATCAAGTCAGAAAATTATATACAGGTAATATTTCTTAAAGTATAAAGTACGGGGTTTATTAATGTATCTTCAAGGCGGCTATAACTAAAGCAATTGCAGCCTGAAGTAAAAGCTAGTGGGTATAAGCAAAGAACGTAGAGAGCTCACCAAATTGAAGTCTTGATTTAATGTTGCTTTGTAAAGTGGGGAACAAATACTAACTATTTAACGATCAACCATTTTTAAACCTTTTAAACTCAGTTATGCTACTGCTGCATAGCTCCATATTAATGATGCTTTGAGCAATAAATGTAACGTTACCGTGGACCTTATCAAGACAAATGTCACAACACGTGAAACAGTTATAACACTCCTAACAGATTATAATTTAATGGTACAGAACGTTCCATTTATTTCTAGCTATTTCCCTAACTAATAAAATTAAACTTCTAACAACAAAACAAATCTTACAATAGCCCATAAAATTACCTCTATTCTAAAAAAAAGCATTTATCCTTCTATTTATACTACATCTAGAACAGATGGACAGGAGATAATCTGCTCAAAATAAAAAAAAAAGTTCAGGAAGTCGTTTTGTCATACGTCTTTACAGTTTACTGTCAATGCAAACAGAAAAGTTTGCTGTTCATTTCAAACAAAGACAAAAAGGAGAAACCTTTCCAGGATGATTCTTTGGAGAGCAATGATTTAGACTACACAAAATCTCATAGACTACACAATCTCATAATCAAAGCCCAACCTGTAGGTTAGCTCCTAGTATGGATAACCGCAGCACTAAGACGACAGTCTGTCCAGTAAGAGATTAAACTGAGGTCCACTTATCTTTTACTGCCAAAAGTTAGAAGATCTGCTTCCCCTGCAACAGAAAAATGAAGAAACATTTGTAAAGCCTGTGACATTTTCTTTCAATGGACTAGGAATTTAGGGTGGATTCTATGAAAGATTTTAAGCAATAGAAGATGGTGAGATCCAAAAGCTGGCAAACAAGTCAGAGAGGACAATATGCTGCACTGGATAAGCATGACAAATCTTTAACAAAGCATGTAAAAAACCATATATATTCTTCACACATTGACCCCCAGATATCTTTAATTTTTGATTGTGGACCAAAGAGGAGTGGTAGGACCCTTTTACCTGCAAGGAGACATGCATGTTACATCAGGTCACAGAGCACGATGTGGCTGCAATACTGAGCTACTCCTGAGGGGAATGAGGAGAAAGATGCCACCTAGAAAGCACACGGCCAGATGCCAGGAACAGACAGGCCCCCAGACACTCATGAGGCCTTTCCAGACCACTGTTAAAGCAGGTGGCTTAGAGCTGTGCCAGACCATTAGTCAAATCAGAGGTGCAACTACTGATCATTCATCTTCATGAAAGCAGAAAAATGAACTCAAGTTAATGCTGAAGCAGAGAGGAAGGACCCAGCAGGGCTGGATATATCAGAATGGCCCCAGTAGAGCATCACCTGGTAAATTGTGTCCTCTATCCAGTGCACTGCCAGTTCTGAGATACAACTTCATAGCTGCATCCAGCCCTACTTCTGGTGCAATTTTCAAAATAGATGGTGAGAGGAGTTGCAAACAAAATATTAAGAATATAGCACAGGAAGATAGGAGAAAACATTCGATTCCACGGACAGGTCACTGAGATTTGGAGGGCAGGTCCATTGGGGTCAGACACCCCAACAAGATGAAGCAAACACAAAAACATTATCAATTAGGAGATGTATGTGCACACATGCAAGCATTTCAGAGTTTACAATAGTAGAGAGTGCTGCTGAGCATCTAAACACCTGGCACCTTCACTGCTAATTTTTAAGAGATTTGGAGAAAGAATCATTTGAAATAAAACATAGTTACTAAAAATGCGTGATCTCTATGAAGAGACAAAGTGTTTTATTAACTCTTGATTTGAGGTTTACCATTCCTTGATTAAAGGGTATGAACCTAATTTGAACTAATCAAAATCTAAGCTGATCTAAGCTATCCCTGTTTTCAGTGGGGTATTAGACAAGATGATTGCTCAAGATGCCTTCTAACCTACGTTACTCTGCAACTCTGAAAAAAACCAACTAAAAAAATCTCTCGAATAGACACAGAACAACAGCAAAATTGATAATGATAGCCATTAATAACTATAATTGATAATCATAACCACTAATGAACATACACACATATCATAATCAAAGAGCCCGAATACCTTTAACAGAAAAAAAAAGAAACCAAAAAAAAATCTCTGGACACGAGGAATTCCATGCCCTGTTTCCTCCACACACACACCCCTCTGATACTCCCTGGTATTTCAGGCAGAATCAAGAAGATAATTTTATCCTGGGTTCTTGCTCTCAGCAAGGACTCACATAAAAGGCCCCATACCAAGAAGTTCCAAAAATTGGCTGATCGGACTCTGGAAAGTGACCCCTTCTAATGATGACCTTTTTAAGTACCACCATGCCTTCCGAGGCTGGGATGAGTTAGTCCTTTATCAAAGTTTAAAGGAGTTTTTCTTCTATAGAAATATTTTAAATGCATCCTAGAAATAGTAATAGGATTATTTTTAAGTGTTCTCCCAGAAAGAGAAGGTATTTTTTAAATTAACTTACTACCTATTTAATTGGTCCATTATTTCAGCTCACTCAGAAGCACAGACCGTTTGAACCGACTCCATTTTTGGACACTCAACCTTTCAAATGTTGGGAATGCAACAAACATAAATTAACCACAAGGACTCATGATTTAGTTGAGTTTTCCGACTTTTAATGGATTTTTAATGTAAGAAAAGAAATTCTATAAATGTCACCGTTAATAATCCTGTTGGATCTCTGTAATACCAAAAGCAAGAGGAAATGAAAAGAGAAATCCTGAAGTGGTTGGAACTATACTTACAAATGCATCACTCCAGGCCACATTCATAAATACTGCCAGCCACTGACAACAGTATTTCAAAACAACCTTTTAATACCAGCTCACATCCCCTTGTTAAAGGTCTTTTGAAAAGAGCTCAAAAGAGCTGGGTCCCCACCAAGAAATAAATGGTATAACATGGCACATAAGACCTAATATAATGGACAAAACGTAATAAAATTAATACCTGTTTGTGAAAAACTCAGTATTTTGTGCATATTTACTGATGACCATCCCTGTCTGTATTAAAGTGACATATGAAAATGTGTGAACCAGAATACACGATTTAATATTTTTGTTGATTGATTGTTGATTCTCCAGTGTATAAAGTCACAAAAGGGCAAAAGCCTAAAGATGTCAACACAACTGCCTCTTCAGCTGGGCAGGTAAACTGAAGAGTTATGGGGGGTGGGGGGTGGGGGAAGGTTTTCTACAAACCAGAGTCAGCAATATTTTTACAGGTTCTTCCGGCTTAGTTAAGTAAAGAATCTTTATGGGACAGCACAAGCTATTTTGACTGAAACAGACAGAAGTGCTTTATTTAGTTCTGGGCTTATGAAACCCTTGTATCGATCCCCCCAGCTCCGTAAATTTAGGTGGTTTTTTTTTTAATGTAGGAGAAAAAAAAAGTTGGAAAAAAGGTGTTTGACAAGTGGTTTTCCAAATATATTTTTGGAAGAGAGACCTTGAAAGAGAATGTTTGTAGAGTAACACTGTGCTCTGCCCATCCACCTTCAGCACCTATCCTGAGAGCCTGGTGGGAAATTAGTAACCTCAGGGTACTAAGAAGCCAAACGTGCAGTGCAACAGGCCCTGCATCTAATCATAGAGCTGCTGCTCAGACACACCGGACCAGTCAGGGAAGTTTGGGGAGATCCGTCACATGCCTAAAATTTTAATCTAGGGGGAAAAAGCACCCAATATATCAACATTTTGGGAAATATCAATATTTCCTAAGTGAAAAACCCCAGTCTGAAACTTATCAAAAGCAAAAAGGCACTGACTTTGCAACAGTTCTGCTTGCATAAGATTATTCACTAGATTTCACCTGTATTCACTGTTTTCGTTCCAATTTCCGCCCCCCATCCAAATCCCTTCTAGTGGTGAACATATAGTTTAGTATTTTCTTATTATTTTAATTGTAACAGCTGTTGTATGTATTTTAAAAATATTTCACCCACTCTATAGTAGCTTCTCATTTGTAGTGAGGAGCAGGAAGCAGTTCAGTCTTGGACTTTTGCTGGCAACAGCTACATATTGATGTGCCATCCCTGGAAGATGGTAAACGTACCAAGTCCTACACAGTTCAACAGAAAGAGTCAGGAAGAAAATCCAGATGTAGCCCAACAGACCTGCTCCTGTAGCTGACTACAAAAAATTGATATTGGTATCTGGAATTCACGTTGTTTTAGGTCTTAAGCAAGTTGCCCGAGAGACCAATAAATCATATGCAAGGAAAGAGCATTCAAGGGGCATGAATATCCGTGGTGGAAAAAGCTGTTGTATTACTTAAAGATTTGATAACTGCTGCTATTACATGACACTAAGACTGGGTGGAAAGATTGCTGACTTAGGTGCTGATTACTCTGCTGCTAAAGCATCATGCAAGCAGCAGTGTCGCAACGCTCCATCTGCGGCTCCCCCTGTGCACGCTGTGGGGGGAATGGCCCGTGCAAAGTATGGGAGATAATTGGGCAAGAGAGGCTAGAAAGACAAACCAAACTTAAAACACTTTTTGTTTATCATGATCCCTCCTCAACTTTCCCAATATCACCAAAAACTGATTAATGACCAGTGCACACTTGGAAGCATTAGCTGCCATTTGCACTTGTATTTTTTCAGCTTAAATACTATTATCGTCTGAAGTAAAACACTATTTGAAGACAGTCCTGAAGGCAGGAAGAGGTTTTATATCCAGACATGCTCTGGCTCTCTTTCCCATCCTAGCCTGAGAAAGGCTCCTTAAAACCAACAGATTCCCCAGACCAACTTTTTGACATGCTCCATGCTTCCTAAAGCCACAGATTCAGAACAGTAATTTTCTAATGTTGCTGTTTTGCCTCATTTTTATACTTACCAGTTGTGGATTTGAAGTGCTAGCATGGCCCTGGAAGAAGTAATTGTTTCGTTATTCAGATTAATGGCCATCTCCATGCTAAACAAAGACCATCAGGAAGTAAGTGACTTAAGGAAAAAATGATCACAATAAGGAGCTGTAGAGCAAAAAGTAATGACAAGCCAGAAAAAAGATAATTTTTCACATACACAAATGGAAAACCAAATAAGACTGTAATCAATTGGTTAAAATCATCTATGCCATGCAGAAAATAGATCAAACATTTGAGTAATATCAACTTTTACTATAAAACTTTTTTTTTCTTTTCACCTTCCTCCCTCACATTTCAGTCACTTTATTGCCTGGGGCTCGGAAAGGAAGAATTTGTTAGATTCCCATAAAGCAGCAGAACAGTTCGTCTCATAGCCATAAACTCAGAAAAACACATTGCTAAGTTTAAAGGTAGTCAGACTCAGTGTACAGTTAAAGTCAGAAAAGCAGCTTACATTCACACTTTCACATGTCCCCAAGACGACGTGGGGTCATGCTGTCCTGATCGCTGCCGCTACAGAGCGGGCTGGAGGAAAGCGAGATGGGTTTTGCTCCCCGGTATCTTCCAATTTATCACTGGTTTCCCTTTCAGAGATGCTAGTTCAGGTGATAAATTCCTGACTAGATGAAACACTTTCATTTTCTGATCCCAGCCTGAATTTGACCAAAAGCAATTACAAAACCATCCTCCGACATCAAGTCAGGTCAGCGAGGAAGGTGACCGGGAGACCACCACCATGAGCCTTACAGGGGCCAAGGCCGGGCCAGGCCATCAGCCTGCAGGTGGCTCTCACCGGGCCTGATCCTGACCTCACCCACAGGCCGACATCCCAGCCCAGCCTCGGCCTGTCCCCCTTCCTGTCCCCAGGGAGATGCCTAGTGACCGGGGCTGCCCTAATGCCCCCCAGCTGACCTGCTTCAGCATATTTATTTAATAAATTCAGACATCAAGCACAGAAGGACGTACAGAGCAGCACAGCCCAAGGCCCTTATGCACGATCACCCCCCTGGGAGAGAGGCAGGCCGAACCCAAGGCCCATGTTCTCTCGTTTGGTTGAGCTGAGCTGTCCTGCCCCTTACACACAGCGGCATTTAACGGTGCGTTTTTGGCATCTCTGTCTAGGCAGATGTGGAAGTGAGCCGAAGCAGGTTGCCATGGATCTACCCACAGCTTCATGGATCTACCCGCAGCTTCATCGCCGCAGGGCCAGGGCGCAGGTGTCCCCACAAAGCGCTGCTGCTCCTCGTCCCCCGTGGCACGTCCTGCTGCGCCTGCCCCCGCGGCCGCCCTGCCTCTGCCACGGCAGCAGGACTTTCTCTGGGAGAAAGGGGCTGCGAGCCACAAATCCCACTGAAGAGACTGCACTGCCAGTGCCAGGACAGCTCAGGTGTCTCCTCAGTGCAAAAATCAAAGCCCATCATGGAAGTGAAGCCATTTCAGCTTCTACAACACCTTTTCTCAAACACGACGTGAGGTGGCCAAGGAAGGATTGTTTTTCCACCACCTCTGCTTGTGAGGACACACTAATCTATGACAGACAGGGAAGTTTCTCCCTGCAACTTGGCCTCTCCTGATACTAGTCCTTAAACTGCCCTTGCAGCTTGGCAGAAGGCATCCATCCCCTCCTCTTACACCTCCCAAGTGGCTGCCTGTACATACTCACTGTAATTGGAGGAGTAACGTACATTAAGTTTGCCAGCTTCATTGGGATTCATTTTTAATAACAAGATTGAAAAGGTGAAAGCAGTACAAATTTATTCTGCCAGAGCCAAAGGTTTGTTCCTGACAACAAAATTGCAGAAGAGAACAAAAGAACCAAAACCTGTTTTATAAGATAACAGATCCTTCCCTGAGCTGTCACTTGAAACTCCTGAAGCACCTTTTTTGCTGTAAGGGGGAAAAAAAATGAGGCAACTGCATCCCCTCAGAGCTGAGCCCTTTGGCAGCACGGGGGCTGGGGCACCAAACCACTTGCCTCCTGCCCAAGCAGAGCCTCCCAGCTCTCATACCCACGTTTATTCACAGCTTCCTGCCTTTTTGTTGTTGCTGTTCTCATCTGCTTTCTTAACAAGCAGGAAAGCCACTCCTGGCTTCACGTTCCTCTTCATAACCAAAGCTACCATTTTCCAAGTCTCGTCCCCAGACTCTGGGATACAGAAGGACAGGAGTGAGGCTCCTCCTGTCCCTGCAGCCTCTCTGATCACACAGTGCCGTCATGCTCTCTACTACATTTCTCTAAGCTCAGGTAGCTTTTCAGGTGGTTGCCATCCCACTTTTTCATAAATAAAAAACCATCAGAAATGTTTGTCATTCGCTTACCTTATAAAACTTGCCACTTTTGGTTTGCTTTCAGCCCTCCACAGTGACCATGTTGCAGAATAAAAATAGAGGGGACAGGTCTGGCATGCAAAAGGAGCCTTCCAGGTGTCCCACTGAATCACAATTCAGATAAGTTTGTTTTTCTTGTACAGGCTAACTTCCTTGGCACACCTCCCTCCACACGCAGGCTGTCAGCAGAGTCAAGCACAGAGTTTCTCAGCTGCAAGTTGTTATTGAATAAAATGAAGGGGGGGTAGGGGGGGAAACCACTTTCTTCTGAGGTCTGAAAGTAGAGGTCAATCATCGAAGTCAATCACCATCATGTTTAAATACCTGCAAGTGTTTCTGCAGGTACCCAACACTATAGAATGTCAAAGTTTCTTAAGAATAAATGCATTTTGAAACCATTAAGTCCAACCTCTTAGCAAGAAGTTGTAGCACCAGTAAAGAACTTTGTTTCTATTTCAATGTAGACCAAGTTCTTTCTTTACTTAAGCTGCTAAAACAGTTTTCATGAGTAAAACCTCCCAGCAGTCTCCTACTGACAAGTTTCTGGGCAATGAGCAAAGGTGCAATCTGAGGTCATGTGCACAGAGAACCAAATGTCATCACTGGAGAGGCATCAACCAAGATACTGGGCATTCAAGACCCAATTGACCAAAACATTTTAACATCAATCCCAAAGCACAAGAAAGCACCACTGAAGTCAAAATATTACTCACATATTAAAATCCACACTTAGCTAAAAAGTTTTGCTAGACCATCCATGGTGGTCTCAGCAGTATGTATGATTAATTGTCTGCTTTTTTAAAGAAAATTAGGGGCCTCTTCAAAGACTGAACCTAAGGTCTAGACCTCAAATATGCCTCTGCTTTAATTTGGTCAGAAAAGAAAGAACAACTATTCTAATAACTTTAAATAATGTAAGCATGAATATTAGTATTAGATATTAATATTTTCAGACTGGTTTACTAGCACATTTACACTGATTAACTATTCACTTTCCCCAAAAGTGCTCTGCATAAAGACATATTAATATAGGAAAATTAGCCCAGCTTATTAAATTAATACAGCTGTCACCATCATAGAAAATTCTAAATTTATTAAGCAAATACACTGCAGAAAGCAAGAGTATCTTTATTTGTATGGAAGGAACAGGTTGAAAGAACAGGACGAATTTAACACAAAAATAAGTGTCTTAAATGCAATAAAACAAATACTTTTGTAAAGATGACTTGCATACAGAGCCGGAGGGGGTTTTTGTTTGTGGGGTTTGTTTTTTTTTTTTTAAGACAGCCACACACAGGATCTGCAGAATCAAATGAATGTTTATCACACAGTTGTTGAAACAGGTATAAACATATTTTCAAATGAAATATCCAAATCTGCAAATAATCATGCATGCAAGCAATTTCTAGACAACTGGCATGTTTGAAGTGAAATGCATCTTTAAGTTGCTTCAGAATGAAACCTAAACCAGTGTAAAACAATGTTAAGAATAAAATACATCTATTAAGTCTTGCAACCTTCTATGTCATGTCTCCTCAGTTGCCAAAGAGAATTTTAAACAGTATGCCTGAAAAATGAAGCTTTTTTTTTCTCTCTGAGCCAAACCCTCCTCTGTATATGCCTGAGGCTCATAGATATTTTAAAGAATTACGAAAGAAGGTGCTATAGTCTTCTGCTAAAAAAGGATTCTATCAAAAAGAGTAATCAAACATGTTTTTACTTTTTGAGCTAGAGGTTGTGGGGGGCAACTCATACTACAGAACCTCAACAGACCCTGTCAACTTCAAAAGAATAGCGTGGCAAAATCCTACAGTACTTTCCACAGCTAAAAAAGGAAGATGAGACTTTGCACACAGGAAGCAGTGAAAAAAGATGGAGTCATTGTCAGATGTATACTGCTGATCAGAATTGTATCAGGAAATACTATACTAAAAAGTGTTGTATTAAAATTATACTAAGATATAAACTTAATAAACATTGATAAAGAATTTATTGATAACAATTGAAAATACAAATTCCTTATTTAAAGAAAAAACATGTATATTACCAGTCAAGTTTACATGCATTAAAATTTGCATTTACATTTTTTCAGAGTTGGATTTACTATTACTAGAATATTCAGTTAGTAAGTTGCTCTAAATAAGAGTGAACAGCGTGTTCATGATCCAAGAACAGTATCACTGTGCTCATGAAACTGCAGACAATGGAAAGACTGCATCTTAAAATATGCACTGAAACTACCTCAGTGCTGTATCAGTTCTCCTATATACATAAGCCCATTAAATGAGAATTTCAGGGGCCCATTTCTGTGAAGACAACCTTATCTGATGTTATTCTGAAATGTCTCAGAAGCTGTTTCACTGAAGTTTACATCAGTCAATGCCCAGATTTTTACATAAAGCCATCTTTATTCAGCCATTGATGGTTCTTCTGGTTCAGCTTTCAAATATTTACTGCCCGATTCATATACCTAAGCTCAGAAAAATCTTGCCTGACAGAGTTTCAGTAATATTTTTAATAAAAACTTCGAACATACCACAAAATTCAGGGTTGGTAAGTTATACCAAGATAGTGTTTCTGGACTAAGAGCCCCCAGTGTGCAGACATGCATGAATAACTTCACTGAGATCATGAGACTCTGTGCTGGATGTCTACAAATACAGAGGCATTATTTCTACAAACAGCCAATTTTAGCCACTGCTTTATTGACAGGATTTTCCACGTATTCTTTGAAGTAATTGGCCTTTAAACTTGATGCGTGTCCAAAGAGTTGTTAAGCACTGAATTCCTTTGGCATAGCTTCCATTTGCATTACATCTAGCCTTACATAAAAACCTTGTTTCAGCAAAATGGGTTACTATTTTGCTGAAATAAGTATTCTACTGTAATTTAAAGACAAATCTCCATATTTTGCAGTTTCATCCTTTCAGTCATCTAAAATGTAAACTAGAGACCAGAAGAGGAAATGGAAGAATTTGGAAAAAATAACATGGATCTTTATTGTAATCAGAACTCAGTATAAAGTATTACCAGATATACAACCTCTTCATCAAAAGCCTGGTTTCCACGGTGACCAGCACATCCTCTGCTGTTTTGTTTTGGTTTTTTAAAAGACCTTGTTCTTGAGTGTCACCCATCCCCACAATTAGAATGCATGATAAGCTCAGAGAAATGTGCTTTTTTTACCCCTCCAATGTCTAAACCAAGTGGAGGACTTGGATGCCCACACAGCACCAGCATAATGCATGGTGCTTTTTATCTAATGAAAACTTTTTATCTAATGAAACCCATCCAACAGAGTTACTAGTAGCTACTCTACTTTGATGAAAATATCTGTCAAAGAATTCTGTAAAGCCATCTGGATGACAGTGACAAGCAGGTGAACCCCTGCTCAAGTTCATCATGCTCCAGCTTCAAATTGTGTCAGAACATAACCTACAATTTGGTTGCTGGGTCAGACTAGAAGCCTTCTAGTCCCCTTGCTGAAGCTTTCTGTCCCCAGTAACAGCCAGAGGTCATAATTTCCTGCCATCTTTATCATCACTAAAAGTGATCACTTCTTCCCTCACCCTATAAACTGAACCAGCGCATCCTCTTAGCCATGAGACAAACCCCATTCTAACCAGCTGTAGCTTAAAACCAAGTTGAGCTCATGATTTCCTATATTTACCAACATAGCTGCTTTTTACTTTTGCTATTTCCACTTGGCTTATATAGTCACTTCCCCACTTGCCAGTCATGATATTTAACATAAAGAAAGATTAAAGAGAGTTGCACTTCATCTCCTTGCATGGGAGGAAACACCTATCACTGGAGCAGTCAGATGTTTTTCTTGTCCCGGCAGTGTCAGTTGTAACAATACACACAACTCCCAGATTATTTCAGTTTTCAAGCTGTTTCTACAACAACTAACTAAAATGACCAGTAACCCCTAATCACTATGAGTTTATGTAGCATTCAAAATTTATGTAGACAGACACAAACAGACAGCCTATTCCTCACAGCAAATTGCATCCTCCATTCAGCTGCCCAGCACACTCAACATCTAATTCAGATCCACATCCTATCTTTAACAATGACTCAGTTAATTTCATCCTCACCCTCTTGAGGTCTCAGTTCAAGACTATTATATAACTAAACCCAGCAAAACATATAGCTAAAAATTTTTACTGTTACAGCTCCATTGCTTGCTTGTAATTTATGGCAAAGATGCCTTTTACTCCAGTGTAACACAGGATGTTTATTAATACAGGTTCTAGACTATCAGCTCTACTAATAACAGAAGAGATAATGTTTTGTTTAATCTGCTATCCTGAAGATCACCTTCACAGGGATCTGATTTCTGCTCTGATTCTATCAAACACTACCCTTGTGACCTTGCAGAATAGTTGGATAATTGCTCCACCTTTCTGTTTCTTCCTCCCTCACCTACCATCCACAGAATGGCATAGTGTAATATCTGCCTAAGGAGAAAAAAAAAAAAAGCCTGTTTTCAAGAAGCTTTAGGTGCAGCATGTTCTTATCTTTACGTATGGAGCTGCACTGATGCTCTCCCTTCCCCCACAAACTTAATCTCCAATAGCTTATTTTCACTCTGCAGTATTTTCACCTTAAAGACTTACGTTTTTCAAGTATATGAATGACAGTATTTTTGGCAAGGGAGAAAGAAGCACCCAGAGGAAGTATTTAAAAGAAATAAGAAAGAAGCATGTAGGTATTTGTGCATGAGGTATGTTTGCAGTTTTTATTCTTGATGTGCGAAAGATGACTGAGCTTTGGGAACTTGTCATTTGCAAAGCAGCAATTACTTCTGTAACTCCAGAGTGGTATCTGATATGTGCATGGTTTTTTTCCATGCAGACAACAGGGAGTAAGTGCCCATTTCAGGGGATTTCTGCAGCTTCATTTCCAGGATAGAAAGGAAACAAAGAGGTCGGAAACAACGGATAAAAGGAAGCACAGACAGTGCAGAAAGAGAGCAGCTGTGTGACAGCAAAATAGGGCTTGTTCTATAAACACAGTAGTACCAAAGGCAAACACATGAACTGACAGGAGGCAGCGGGGGGGGGCATGTAAATAAGTTTTGCTATATTTTGGTAAAAGTTTTGTTCATCCTGGGTTAGATTACCTTACACTGCAGCCTGAGAGGGTCTTTTCATTGATTCCAATGGAGCTTAAACGAAGTCCTGAATTTCAAACTGAAAATCAAATTAAGGGGGCTTCTGCACTCTGGTAATTAGGATTCAACTACGAGCAAGTCAGTAGACTTCGGAATTCTGTCCAAGGTTTTTTGTCCCCCCCCGATAAACACTTCTCAGACTTCTCAACCAAAAGACATTGCTTAGACATAAATGCCACGGAAATATTAAAACCGATCAGACGCAAGCACAAAGCAGCAGATAATCTATTGGACACTAGATCAGCAAGTGCCAAATAAGCTCCCTGCTTACCTATTACAGAAAGAGAGGCTCGCAACTGGAAGCCAGCCACAGACCAGCTCTCTGGAGCATGGTGATCCACTCTCCCCTCGGCCAGTTCAGCAGCCTGCCACCTCCATGGGCCCACGGACACCCATCCTGACCAAGTGAGAGCCATAGGCAACACCATGGGTTGCTCTCCCTACTGGTCTCAATTTTAACCTTTTAGTTTCCTGAAGCCACAGGCAAAGTAAAGCACCTTGCCTGTGAGCCAGGGGGTGGGAAACCACTTCTCTTACAGCAGCCAACATGGCAGGAAAAGCTACATGGAGCTTTCTCCAGCTGTCTCCTCCTCAGAGCTGAGCAGAAGCAGGCTGAGGGCAATCAGAGGTACATAGCTGGAAATGCCTCTTTCCTGGAGACTGTATAATGAGGAAAGCAAAATAATGGGTAGGAAAGGGAGGACAAATTCACAGTATGTACACAGAAGAAAGAGCTGGGCAGAAAAGAGAAGGAAAATACAAAGAGATTTTCCGAGGTATGCAATGAATATTAGGGGAATGACTAAAAAGGAAGAAATACAAAAATGCACGGAAAAATGAGCAAGGAGAAGGAAATACAGTAGGTGAAAGAGCAGACAGCATTGCATTCTTCAAATTGGCATTTCCAGGCTTTTTTCTGGAAGTTGACTATCCTTCTTTTAATGGGGGGAGTTATGGGAAACAAAACAAGTTGTCTTAAACCAAGCTTTAAAGACAGAGGGAGAGAATAAATAAGGGCTTTATTGGAGCTATTGTGCATAGTCCTTTCTCTTTCAAAGGACCAGGACTTCATTATCCATATCAGATCGAAAAAGCTCATTAAAAAATCGTGTTTTCTTTATGGTTTTCCAACATTAGCAGTTTTTTTTTTCTGGTTCGCTCTCTTTAACATGACTATCAAAAGGAGATTTATTAGAAGGTTCTTTTTTTTAAAATAGGTTTTTCCAGCACAAGGATATATCAGTTACTTACAGATACAACACTTCAAGGTTTAACTGTGCTATATTCTCTAATGAGCAACAAAATAAAAAGCATTCTATCTGCAGACACTTAGTTTCTCTGGAGATAAAATTGGGAAATGTCTTATTTTGATTCTGTAAAGTTAACAAGAAGATATTACATAATAAATTTATGCTTTTCTTTTACTATACGCTAGTATTTTGGTTATAAAATACGCAAGATAGGTACACTGTTCACAAAGAAAGGCATGTCATTGACAGAAGTGTAAAACAGATTGCTGGTTTGCACAGCATCAGTAAACTCCTATTAGATTTAAAGTGCTAATTAAACATTTCCATCTTGCGCTAAGTTTTAAAGATTCTCTAGCACTAGTATGCTGCAATTGGAAGACTGGGACAGAGACACATACTTATGTAAAAAGCAGTTCTTCTGTTACTGACCAGAACTCCATCTTAACCCTTTTCTGCATTAACTGACCAGCATACAAAACCAGAATATTGCCCAGAGAAAAGGAGTCTCCATGAAACCTGACATTCAAATCAATTCTTGTTGCACCAGCTGTGGTCAATGGACATTGCAGAAATGTGTTCAAGAAAGAATAAGGCAACCAAAAAGAATGAAAACATAAATCCAAGTCTGTGTTATCTGAGTAGCAATTTGAGGAGGAGACTGTGTATTACAGACCCTCCTGAATTTAAGTTCACATGAAGCACCAGCAATGAGCAAACGGTGATAGCATCAGATTCCAGTTGAAATTTGTGCAATAATGTGCCAAGCTCAGGTCAGCAAACAGGGCAAATATCCACATTCTAGATGAAAAGAAAGGCAGGTCTTGTAGTTAATTTCAAAAGAGATGTTAGCAGAAAGAGAAGGCTAGAGAGTAAATGCACTTCCACCTCTAAAGATGCTTTCTAAAGACAAGATTGAAGCACACTGATACAGCACTACAGGAGGCATGTGTTAGCATTGCCAGTGTTAAATGCCTTCAACCAACAGAGCGTGATCAGTGCTGGTTAGCATTTCTAAATACACATTATAACAGGAACTACCAGCTCATTGTGCTTAGGCAAATTTTGGTTTCTCATTGGTAAGTGGTAAGAACCATTAGAGAATTAGATAAATTGATTTCAATGGCACAACTCTCAAGTCCAAAATTATGCATACACTTAATTACTTTGCTGGATCAGAACCAGGCAGCTCATCAGCTTCTAGGCTTGATCCTAAGATAAGGTCAGAAGGCTACAGAAGTTTCACAATTTTTATTTCCTTCCTTTTAAACATGATTTTTTTAGAATGATCTGTGCACTTAATGTAAGCCAGAACTTTGAGTAAACAATATTACACATCTTTGAATCATAAAAGCAATCCCATTGGTAGCCAGAGCCTTGAAATTGGTTAAGTACATGTATTTAGGTCTTTGGAAGTATAGACTTAATGGCACTCTCTGTCCCAAGAGTCAGCAAGGACACTGATGTTACTAGAATACTTAATGTTCTTTTTAAGATCCTAATTCATCATACTTACTGAATGCAGTATGCTTTTTAGCCATTTCAGGTTTAGACTTAAACACATTTAGTCTCATTTTATTCAGGGGAAAAATGCATACACTGCATTTCAGGAGCAAAAGATGACACAGCACTGCAGGAAAGACATTCCGTAACAAATTGCACTCCCCCTTAATTTTGATAAAAGTATAGCAGTTGCCATTCATAACACTGGGAGATTCTGCTGGTGGCCGAATGAAAGAACTGAGAAGGATGGCCACACTGATTAATGAACAGAGACGCGACGTCTGTGTTAGCAGACAGGACAGGACAGGAGCGAAGGCAGGCTGTTGGCAGTCAGGGCACTGAGATAAGTCTCCACAGTTGTCAACTGGGCTGCATTATTTCTTGGGTTCAGCTGACTTTAGAGTTCCCAAGTAACATTTTTGCAAATGATATTTTTCCTCTTTATAAACCTTACTAGGAGCTCTCTATTAAATAGTCATAAACTGCAGAAACCTATCTCTATTCCACTGCCTTTTAAGACAGCTGTACAAACCTCCCAAAATGGTCCCTGCCTGCAAGCACAAAAAGAAAATAGGCAGAGAAGCACAAGCAGTCAGCAACACTGTAGGTACAGCAGATTTTGCCCTTGGCAGTTAAAAAGCATGGAAGTTCCAGTGAGGATTCTAACCAGAGGTAACACAGATGTGTTTTCTTTTTACTTGTCAATTTTGTAATTTCATCAACCCCTTTGTAGCTGAAAGCCAAGCAAAAAGAGGGTACAACCTCAGAAATAACCATCACCTTTCCAATTCCCTTCTTTCTGTCTTCACCTCTCTCTTTCTCTCCAATATACAGAGTGTGTATTAGGACTCCTTAACAAAAATTAATGCGTAACTACAAACTGTAGACCGAACCGAGTCACTGACTTTATTACTTGTTTACAGGTTAATACGCACCGAGCTCCATGGAAATTTTGTCTGGTTCCACCCAGGCCACTGCATGTTGCTCTGCATCTTTGATAATGCTTTCGACCATGGTAAGGAGTGTCAGCACCATCTTGTGGCTTTCACTTTTGTACACAGTCCCCAGGAGTGAGGCGGTTTATGAGCCCTTCAAATTAAGATTTGCCACTGAACCCGTTAACTCTAAGTACTAACACCATCAGTTGCATCTCTGGGGTCGCTCAGCAGTTTCTTCAGACTCTGAAGGCTGCTGGTCAGGATAGGTGAACAGATCAGATGCGTGTTCTTCAGAAACAGCTATTTCCCAACCTTTATAAACACTAAATTATTAAATAAGCAGAAACTGAAACCTACTGTCTTGGTTTTTCTTTTTTTAAATAGCTTTTGTTTCGCTAATCTAAACACAGCAAACTTTTTTACTCTCCTCTTATAAGTTGAGCTCTCCTCTCCCATATTGTTCTGGTAGTTCTTCTCTGCTTAAGCTCCAGTACGTCTCTATCCTTTCTGAAAATAAGCAGTCAATTTGGGTAAACAACTTTAATGTCTCCCTCTCTGGGAAATATTTCATCTGAGACATCCCAGGCTTCCATTTGCTTTTTTACAGCTGCAGCACACTTCTGATTAGTAGCTGGATTTATCTTCCTCTACCATTTCTAGCTGAGGACTCCCAGCTCACAGGAGAAAATAAAAATCCTGTTATGCACAGTCTTGAAACCTGCATTATTGTATTTCATCACTTTTCCCTTATTCTGTTCCCAAAAGCCATCCATTTCTTCCTACCTGACATTCAGATTCTCCACCGTAGTGATGTTGTCTCCCAGCTTGGACTCAGCAGCACATCTCATCAATGCACTCCTCCTTTCCAGGCAGAAGTCATCCATAAAAATATAAACTTTGTTTTCAAACCAGTACTGGGAAAACTCCACTATTAATCTTCCTCCCATTTAGTACTCCCCCTCCCAAGACTGTTGTCATGTCCCCCTCAATCATTTCCTTATTCACATTATAATTCTTCTAAGTCTCATTTTTCTCCAGGTGAACAAATAACTTCCTAGGCAGGCTAATACTATTCCTTTTACAAAATTCAGCTAACGTTAGATCTATTGCACTCACTTCCTTTGCATCTAGCTTATCAAATAAATTTAACTGGAGTCCTACACCATACTAAAAAGTAGTCAGTGTCACAAATTTCTTTATATAGCTTTTTACTGTAACTGTGTGATTTAAAACAGGCCTTAAAAGCTGCATGAGACAAGACAGCTCTGTCAAAAAAATACATGGAAGCTGCAGAATCAAAGAATCCTTTTAAGTATGCATTTAAGTATGCACTTCCATACAAATCAAGAAATACATAACAAATTAATTTGATTTTTGTCTATGTCAAATATAGCATTCACAGCAGGTGGCAATATCTTGCAGTGTAGAAACAAAGGGAAAAGGTTGGATGCTACGATTACACCAGCAAAATAAAATGGAGAGGTCACAAGAATTTACGTAAACAAAACAGGGGACTCGAGCTGCAGCCAGGCTTCCAACAGATTAGAGCAATGACGCTGGAACACTTTCAGATTTTCTTATGTTTACAAGAAGTTGTGTACCACAATCGTAGGAATACTATTTTCTCCAGAAGTACATGTTTCTGACTAACTACAAGACAGACCCAGGTGCATCCCTGAAGAGGGTCCAGCTGACTTGAGTCCTCTGCATTTTCCCTATCTCTGCTGGGAGTACAAGTTCTCCTAAAATAGCTCTATTCCATACATTAACACACCAGGGATCAGGCGTAGACCCAGCAAAGACACGTAGGTGCCTACTTCACATTTCAGTTGCCTTGGTGGGATTTAGAAACCTAAATACATTTTAAAGAAGACTCCATCCAAGTAAGGATGGAGTAAGGTCCTGTAACAGTGGAGAAGGGCAAATAAAGTACTTTAGGTAATTACAGCCCAGTCAGCCTAACATCGATATTCACAAAGAGATGGTGACAAATTAGGAAGCAAGCAATAAATCAAGCAGCCTGTAAGCACCTTGAAGAAAACAAGATGATAACAAAGTGCCAACAGATTTGTCAGGAACAATTCATGGCAAATCAATATAATTGCTTTCAAAACAGCTGATCTAGCGTACAAGGGGACAGGTCCCTGTAATGAACAAACAACAGAAATACAGTGTAGATGAAGGTGCACTAATTTCAGGTTAGAAGTGTTTGAAAGAAAAGTTTCAGATGATTATTGGTAAAAATGGGAACTCATTTCAAGAAGATATAGAGGTCTTGTTATATTCAATATTTTCATCAATTATGATATTTTGCATTTCTTTAAAATTTGCAGATGACACAAACTAGACAGGTATTGTTCAGCTCCTGACTCATTTCTACCCAGTGCAAATCTACTCCTCTCAATCCAGCTGGTGTTGTCTAGCAGAGTCTTCTGGATATTCTGGAATACATTGTTCAATGTAATTAAGCATTGGATAATGATCAAAAGAAGAGACAAAGTTAATCAACAGTAACTCTTCAGGACTCAGTTCAAAAACTGATATGTAGTTATGAAATAATTATCAAAACTACATTCCTCTCTGGTACTCCCTCACAAGATTTCCAGGTTAGGAAGTCAGTACGGAATAATTCCTCATGTTTTGTTCCATTCTCAGCAGAAGCATGGTTTTTATTAACCAGTGCAATCCTCTCAAAAAACATTATTTCAAATCACAAGTAATATTAAAAGTTCAAGTATTCCCTTCCAGAATACATGAAATTGATTGATTCCGATATCAATTATACTCCTATATCCAAGGACAAAATTTGACACTACTCTGTAAATTATCTAGCACTGCAGAATGCTGCGAAGCAGCAAAAGCACGAAATTGAGACTCATGTTTCAAGTAGGATGCAAAGCACCAACTAAGACGTGCTCCCCAAATACTATTAGATTGCAGTTCTATCTCTTTCATACTGTGTATCCTAATACATGGAGTTTTATTGTGTCAGTACCTTTTTTCTGTGTCACTATCTTGTTGCTCTGAACATTGAAATTCAGCTCAGACATCCCCAAGCACAGCTTATTACAAGACCCCGGATGTGCCCTGCTCGGGAGGAAGCAGCCAGAATTTTCCCACCATCAGTAGTTAAAAAAGAATTCTTTTGAAACTACAATGTATGTATTGTATGCATTATATACTGGTGGTTTAGCACAGTTTGGTTTTTAAGAATTCGTTATTAAAATGTTATAGCCAGTTTGATGTAAATTCACAAGAGAGAAGCAGCAGCACAGCAAGCTTGTGGCATGGTATTCTTTTGCATATCAAGTTCCTGTAAATGAGCTGATCAAGTAGTCTTGGACGTAAATGAGCCTGGATATAACTGTAAGATGTACCCAACCTCATTAATCAATCTCTAAGTTACCCTCTGTCTTTTCAAAAATTCCCCCATTTCAGCTGATGCAGTACTCTTGCCTAAGCTTCTATAGAAGTGCGGTACGCTGCAGAAGAGCTGTTATCTTCACTGAAAACAAGCTTTTCAATCATGGCGAGACAGTCCCTGAAAACTGATAAAGCTTAAAAAAACTTGAGGAATCTTTGTATGAGAAGCATTATAATAAGGCCCAGTGATATGGATCATCACTGGTGTTGCAGACACGACATCCAGTCATGCAGAGAAGCTGCTGACACAACACCTTTCTCCCCCTATGCAGTAGGGTAAAGCACTTCTAATCAGTATATATGAAACACTTCACCCTGCTCACATGCAGTACCCTCTCTTCTGCTGCAGGAGACATTTAGATTTAAAATAATCCCATGGATTATCAATTGTTTCACTGGATACAGAAATTAGGACATTAACTCCTCAGGATGAAGATTGTATCTTCTTGTGCTATGAGTCATGCTTTGCACCAGGACCTCCCAGCCCTGTTGGAAAGGGACATTGCTGCTGTGCTGACCTGTCACCATGCTGCTACGCTGCTCTTCAGTGCAATACTTTCATAAACATCTCACTGTGAACTCTTCAAAGACCCTGTAGCTTCTTAAATTAAGATCAAAACTAGGTCATTTGTATTTGACTTGCTAATATAATATCATACTGGCACCTTTGGCTATATGCATTCATACTTTGGAACTGGGAAATTGTTCTGCAGTGCTAGCAGCTCCTTATCAAGTTTTATTATACTACTACTATTTTATTTTATTTTAAACTACCATTTTTCCCCTTCTCCACAACATCACCTCTAGGTGGCAGGTGCCTGTGAACCTTACAGAAAGGATCACTTGCCCCCTCTCCCAAAACAACTTCATAATTAAAACCAGAGTTGTCACTCTTCATATGGGGAAAATATTAAGTATCTCACAGCAGATACAGTATTTCTATCACTAACATAGGTGGTAAAATAAGCTATGATACAAATTAAGCCTCCAGAATATAGTCACAGAGTTCATACAAAGAACACTGGATTCTGAGCAGGAAGTGCAGATTTACACTGCTCTTAATTGGAAGCAGAAAAAAAGATAAATGAAAATCACAACATTTAACCTTGCGTGAATTGTTTAGCATTTGCCCTAACACTCCTGTTTTGCAAGTGTCATTATCAGAGCAGGCATTAGGAATGGTACTTGAAGTGCCGGAGCCTGGAATTTTCAGCTGCTGTGAGCATCCAGCCAGCTCAGGAGGATGAGCCATTAGATCAAAGGTTCTGGGAAGGAAGGAATCAGTTTTGTTTGGATTTCAGCACCACCACAGAGTTTCAGGCCCATTATTTTTTGGCCACATGCAGTAATGACTACATCAGTTACACTAAATTATGTTAATGTACTACAATACTTACAGTGAAAAAAGCAGTAATACAAACAACAATAATACACATATTTGATTATCATTTTTACTACAGATTACATTCAGCCACTGTTGTCAGCAATTATTACAGACATTTTAAGAACTAGGTCAGCACTAGGTATTTAGACCAGCCCTTTTTCCAGCATTACACCTTTCAATACTGGATCCACTAACACCCCACTCTCCATGTATACCTTTCTGCTACCTGGCACCTAGGCAGAACCTTGCTAATTCCTCCCACTTAGCAACACAAAAAAGGCAGCATGGATTAAAATCCTTTTGCAGGGGTTCAGTTAGGAAGCATGTACATCAGGGCCTCATTCGTCAGGCAGAAAAATTCACTGAGCTCATGACCCTCTTCCTATCATCATCCTGATCAAAAATTCTCAGATACAAATGGGAGCAGACTATGGGTCGAGTGATTTGTCGTAACACCACAACCCTTTATCAGCCGTCATCTTTCCTGCAGACCCTGAGAGACCTCCAAACCTCAGTCTGGAAGCACCTCATCACTGACCAGCATGCTGCTGTCTCGGATACCTTCTGATAGACATAAGCCTTTTAACAGGGTGGGAGCACAAGTGCATTCCCATGGATGTAATTGGATGCTCCTTGTACATCCGATTTTGTGATTAGCCGGGTGCTCATAACATTTTGGTTACATGATGGGACATATCAGGGTATCCTCCATCATGCAAAGTTTTATGACAGGCACAGAAGAGAGGATACTGTCCTCAAATGCCTCCGTATGCTAACATGGATCCACCCTCATCAAACAGTTGGCCTACCAGTTTTAAAGCAAACATACACTAATGATATTATTGTGGCTGAGAACATGATGCTCTTTGTTTCTGATATTTTTTAAACCATGAGGCAAATTGTTTGAATAAGGATTACCTGTCATAAGCATAAAGTCTTTCGTGAAGTTTCTGTCATCTAATCCCTCCTTAGGAGCAGTCAAAGCAGTTTGGCAGCAGAAACAGCTATTTAACTTAAGCATTAAAACTGTTCATTAAACTAAGCTCTGACATGTAAAAAAGAAATAATCACTTACGTGTAGACTCTTGACTCAAAGTTTCTTGACTACTACTGCTGTAAGAAGGCACTGGAGTGATAGAAAGTGAAGCTGGGCAGGATAATGGATATGAGAAGTCATTTTGTGTAGCAAAACATTGAAATACAGGAACACAGGCATCTTCAGAGAAGGTGAGAGGGAGGTGAGGGTTCCCATACACACATGGATTTTTCCAACGAAGCAGTCCTACCGCAAGAGGGCCAACGGCATCAGAACCTGATAACAAACATCAGGAGTTAAAACTTGTGCCCTTGTATTGTAGCAGCTTATAATTTTGGAGAAGGAAGCTATAATAAGGTAAAATCAATTCCTGTTTTGATCATTAAGTTAGCCTGCCCTTTGAAAAGGAATGACGTATTTTGTTCTGGTCCACTATCAGTAATGCTGTTCAATGCTGGTGTAACGCTGAAAGTATACTTTCAGTACATGTTCTCTTTGAACTGAACAAGAAAGCATTTAACATGAAAGAAGCCATCATAATTCCAATGTGAACCTACAATTTGTTGTGGTCTTGCTTATACCCGGATTTCTGCAGGGCCTCGCTCACACATTACAACCCGAAGGTTTCTCAGCAAGACTAGAAAGTCGATGTTGATGATTTTTTTTTTTTTTTTTTTTAAACATCTTGCTGCCATTGTTCCAACCCCTGTGAGGTTCAGAGCTCAGTGGAAATCGGGAAATGGGAGGAACAGCCACTCCACTGCCACTTCAGATCCCTCTCTGCTGTTAGATGCACAGGCATTGCCCCCTCTGTTCTTCTGCTATAGTCCTCTGCAATTCTCTTATCCACCGATCAATGGCTTGGAATTTTTTCAGTCTATTTCACATTTTCTTTAAATTACTCTTTATTTTGCATTCTTTAAATATTTTTGCACTTTCTGAAGACTTACGTTCCATCTCACTAATAGCTCAACTGTATATGACATTGTGACACGACAATAGGGCTTATTATGACCGTACAGCACAACTGTGGAGGAGAGCTGCCCTGTAGAGATCATTCTGCTGCCAGTGATATCACCTCCACTGCCCCCCCAAAACACAGAAATAAAAAAGGCAACACATTTGGAGTGTCGATTACCTAAAAGTGCAAAATAAAGGGACTTCTATATGTCTCTCCTACAAGTATTATCTTACTTTTTAACTCTCAGGTTTATGATATTTGCAAGACTGGCAGCATCCAAATACAAAATGTCCCATCCACAAAACTGGACTCTCAAATGCAGAAGAATGCTTCAAATCTGTGATGGTCCTATCCCAAGGTAATTATGGCAACACACACTTGAGACTACAAGTGCTGCTGCGTCAAGCACTGAAATATGATGCAACAACTCAGACTTCAGACACGATCATGTAACGAATTCTTCTACAGAAAACAAAGTATTTAACAGTAGAGCATGCCTGAATGGGACTGGTAAGCCATACTACTGGCTCATAACTTCCACAAGAGCAATATGAGAGTATCTAATGTAGTATTACATTTTAGTTGCTCTAAACACTATTCTGTCAGGTACTGTAACTAAGCATCAAACAAATGCACGTCAAGAGTGGCAGTTGTCTAAATGTAGATCCCTTAAAAAGGGAACAACAGAACAGAAATTGTTAATCAGATCTTTCAGAAGAGAACCTCTAGGAGTTAGGAAATAAACCTCTTTAAATAAATGTGTGTGCGCCAAGAGTTATTTGAGCTACCCAGTAGACAGACAGATACATACATGAAGGACTCTCAAGTGTGTCCACTCCAGAGAAAGAGCTGGGTGGCACTGCAGAAAGTTCAGTGAACTGTAGTAAAATATTGTTCAATACTAGCCAGTATTGCAGTGGACGTCATGTTTAACAACAAGCCTCCATCCTCCCTACTTTCATCCTTTCCTTCGTCCAAAACTTCGGCTCGTGCTTTTTTGGAAACATAAAATTGATGGATTTTCTAGGGAGTTAGCTGCCACTATATTGTTATTTTTCTCCTGCAAACATACAACACGTTTGAGCCTATCAATAATACTGAATGTGGAGCTAGCAACATGTAGCTTTGTCTGGCTATACCTAAAAGAACACAGCTTTTTACTCAGCTTTTCTAGTTGTAATTTGGATTTCTTTGTATACAGATACCCACTAACTAAAGACCACGGTTATCCCATAGTGCCTGACTGCTTTATCATGAATGCTCAGGAAACTGAGAGCAGTAATATGTACCTGTGTATACAGGACACAAAATTTATGGCTGCTTTTAACTGTCGATATAATAATGAAAAATCCATAAGCACTTCTAGCATTCTACTTTATGTTCAGATTTTTTAAACGCGCTTGCAGTCACTCCTTTCTCCAGTATCATTTCCAGTACACATTGATTTTCACTTTTACCAGTAACGAGTCATTTGATAAACTCATCTGAAAGTACATGGAATCGATAATTTCTGAGGAAAAAAACCCAACACAGACACATCACATCAAAGAGACTATTAGTTGTCTTACTTATCTGTTCACCAACGCAAGGCAATTTTGCCTATACTAAAACCTCCAGCTTCACTTTCAGTTTTGTCTGCAAGGGACCATATGCTGCAGCTGTAAGCATGTAACGTACAGACTCTGAGACTGAAAAACTAAGCTAGACTATAAAAAGTTTATAAATAAAACTATTCAGAACTCTTGAGTGAAGGCAAGCTCTCCAAGTTTTTGACTTTGTTTAATCTCATTAGTCCCATTGGTTAACAACAGCTTTCACCATAACCACTTCTTGTAGCCACATTAAAATAATTGTCTAATAAAAGTAATACGTATAGAATGCACATATATTGATGATACATATAAGTGTACCTAGATATGAATATACAAATATATATACACACATATCCATGAAAGCACAAGAGTGTGTGTGTATGAGAAGTTGGGGCACTCAGAAAGTGAATGTAATAGTTTTAAATTAAATTGCAAAGCCATAACAGTAGTTTCTATTGTGCTTGGTGAAGTTGCAGAAAGCTGGGGGTTTTTTAGCAGGATGTGTGGGGGGGGAAGGCCCTGAAGATGTTTCACTTAAAAAAGCAAAAGCCACTTTGAAAAGTTGTCAGAGTTCAAAAACATATCTTTCAAGGTAAGCGCAACACCATGGATCACTGCAAAAGGCGAGGGACACTGGCTAACCCTGCAGCAGTATCGACAGATGCACTTGACTGCACGGTACATTCACAGGCTGTTTCTGCCTGCTTTGCTTTGTCAGCTGACAGCAAACCAACAGCTGAAACAGAAGGAAGTATCTGAAAAAGAAACTTCTGCAGCAATTACATATTTTTTTTAAGTTGTGCCAAGAGTTTCAAAATTATAACAGTGAAGGAAAGCAGTATCCAGCTCTCAACACAGCTTCTCAGCAACAAGGCTGAGACGTGCTGAAGGAGGCTGCTTAGCAGCCTAATAGAATTTGCGGTTGGAAACACAGGGACACCTATGAATCTGCAAACAATATTCCTGCCACAAGCTTAATGCCATTCCCAGGTGTTTAGATACAACTACGCTTTGTGAAAAAACAAGCACATGCACCCTTTATTAGCAATGTGGAAATCAAATTACATTGTATATCCTGGAACTGTTTCTCCCAGTGAAGAGAACTGAAAGGGGTTTGATAGTCCCTCAGAGCTTTGCAGATGCAATGCCCTGAGGAGTAAATCTTAAAGCTTGAAAATGGATACAAACCTGGCTACCCCGGTCCCTCAGGTTTTCTTATCACTTTTTATGCACTCCCTTGACTGTTACAGATGTTTCCCTTTCTCTCTGCAGTTTTCTGTGAAGTGGTTGATTTGCATCTCTGAGTTTTCTGTCTGCTGTGCCTGGATTGCCCCCAGGCTTGTTGTCTCACAGATGCCACCATGCCCAAAAATTCTCCCTGAAAACCTAAGATTTTGTATATCGTCCTGAAGCAGTAATCCTCAAAAACAATCCCCTAATATTCCTCCTCCCCACAAAAATGTGGTAATGCCATACAACAACAACGTAACTCAGTAAACTCCTGCCTCTGCCCCATAACGTCATGAGCCAAAACTATCTGAGAGAGATGAAAAAACAGTTTATACCCTGCACGGTCCATGCATTCACCCTACCTGGGCTCCAGGCTGAGTTTGCTGCAGGGTGACAGGGGACCATCAGTCGTGCCCTGTGCACCTGCAGACCCCTCTTGTTTGCTGGTGTCCAGGAATCCCCCATCCTGCAACGCCTCTTCTCCTCTCTGCTGCTGCCCAGCCGGAGCCGCTGGCGTGTGCTCCTGCTGCCTCCTGAAGCCTGTATGGCACATGCTGGCCACATGCTATAAGCTCAGTCTTGTCATTTAAAGCCTTAAAGCCTTTTTTTTTTTTTTTCCTCCTCCTCCCTCCTCTCCTCTCTCACTTCTCCAGCTACTCCTGATCCTAGCAATCAGGCACACCTTTCCCCTCCTGCAGCCGAGGTGGAGCACGAGCTGCTGCCTCTTCACGTGGTGCGTGTGGCTGCTGCTCCAGCCAGGCTGCTCCGTAGGGAACCGCGCTCCCTCAGGGTGGGGCAGAAAGGCACCAACACGCACGGGAGGATTTGCAAAGACACACGTGTGTTTATTCACCTAACACCACCTCAGTGCAAAACCCTCCCTGAGCCATGGTGGTAAAGGATAACCAGACACAGCCGCCTTGCACGGGGACATGAGGCTGCTGCAGGATGGGCCAAATGCATCTGCACAAAAGATTGTACATTAAAAAGAAGTGTATGTATGGGGAGAAAGCCCCCACATAGTACATACTACAACAAAACAAAACTGAGTCCAAGAGACTTGGGTGACAAGTTTCACTGCTACATTACCACCTGGGATGCTCTCCCACCTCACCTGCCCCTGTTCAGAGCAGGAGGCAGAAAGCCCAACAGATTAGCTGGGCCTAATGTTTAGGCAGGCTCAGGACCCAGCCAGCTCCTCTCCTCCGCTGAGGCCACGGGAGGGAGACTGTGGCTGCCTGAGTCGCATGCCCTGCTGCTTTCCTCCAAAAGCTTAAGCCCTGCTGTCGGTGCCCAGCTTGCTGGAAATGCCTAAAACCCCTTCCCAGACTATCCCACTGAACCCCTCTAACAGAGTAACCTTCTGAAAGGCGTCAACATGCTGGAGAGGACCTGCCACTGCTGGTCACAGCTGGACCAGGCAAGGCAGGACACCCCTTGTCTCCTGGGGTAAAACTCCTACAGTAACAACTCTGGGTTTGTCCCAGGAGCCTAATTACAAGCTCTGCAATGCAGGGAGGGAGGGCAGAACAGGAGGAGAACCATGCCTGGTATAAGAGCTTGCCTTGCTGCCTGCTCAGCTTGCTTACAAACCTGACCTGAAACACTTCCTAGGGGTACCTACCCCAGAAAATGTTCTGTATGTTCTCTGACCCTTCTAAGCAGTTAAAGGGGTTTAGACACCTCATTTCCAAATTTAGTTTCCTCCTTCGAAATAATTTGTTCTGAATAAACCTTTGCATTTCTTTCCACTGGAAAGATACATTTTGGGAATAGGTGACATATAGGCAACACGGCAACAAAAAATCACTATAACAGACCAACAGTACTAGGCTTTAAATAAAAAACCTCGTAAGTCTATATCAGCATTTTTTAGTCTTGTATATTTCTGGTACGTATATAGATATATTTAGCCAAATGGGATGACAATAATTACTTTCAAGAAATTCTGTTCCAGCTAAGCATATTTGACATTCGCACACAGCATAAAACTGAAAGTGCATACGTGGGACTTTTTTCAAAGTTTGGGTTAAGCAGAAAAGCAGCTTTTAGCCTTAAACTATCTATATATGCCCCAGTTCAAGTTTTTGAGCTTAACATCTCCTTGCCCAGCTTCCAAATACTGGTGTTAGTTGGTAGACCTGCTAACACTTAACCAGATACAAAGAGCAACTTGACCATGTTATGTTAACAGGGATTTGAAGCAGCTAATTTCTTTTCCATCTTGGCAATCACTCTACCCTTTCCCCTTTATGGAAAGGGAATTTTCCTTTAGGTGCCTCTCATTTGCATACATACTCAAGGGAAAGCCAGATTTCCCATAGTTGTTATTAATTGCTTCACTAGACCGGACAAGAACTGAAATTTATGCAAACTTTTGGTAAAAAATAAACACAGCAATTTACATTTCCTCTACTAAAGATCAAAGTGCCATTTATGCATATATTTAAGAAACAAACAGAAAAGTATTATTATTGTATACCCTGGCCACATTGCACCTGCTGACGAGTGAGTAATTTCCTATGGTTCACGTCAAGACTACACACGCACATCCAAGGACAGAGTTTTGGGTTCACAGAAGAGACATGCAGCAGACAGTATGGCATACAGCAGAAGGGCATATTCTCACAGCCTGACTTCAGTTAGCTGAGTTAGATGGCTGGTCTCCATAAGTTTCCCTAATAAATGGAGAGAGCAAGGATCAAGTCAAGAGTAATTTGTAGTAAGATGGTAACTGTGGTCTGTGAATCATTCTTGATAAGAGCTCTTCTCGGTCTCCATTAAGTACAGATACAGCAAAAAGAAACTAGCTACCTAATTTAGCTGGCTAAACTAGTTTCCTGAAGATGGGAAGTGTAAACAATGACCCCAAGTATCCATTTTGTGATTCAGTCTCCTTCCAATTTTTGTTGGATTCAATAAGCACTGAAGAGCTTATTGCGGAGAGGCGATTCCACAAGTGCATTTCCCAGTTCTGTGGGAAAGAGCAGCACCAGCCTTCACCATCGCAGCTTGTCCTCCTCTGCACAGGGGGTGCACCAAGGTCAAGACAGAGAGCAAATCATAAGCAGATGATGGAGATCGTGCTGACCATCTATACAGCTCAAGGCAAAATATGGTATCAAGGACAAGGTGTTGTTTTGTCAGGTCTCATTGCAGAGCAGCGAGCAGAACACCTGGCAGAGCAGAACAGAAAGGGTTCAAAAACTCGGCGGGGGGGGGAATAGTTCCTTGTCTTCTTACCTAAGGATTTTGAGACTACTTCCTATGGAAGGAGAGAGTTGAAGTAGCAGTTTTGGAAACACCTAAAAGAAAATATCAAGAAAACCTTTTGCTCTGCTTGCACACAGAAGGATCTATGTCAGTAACAAAAGCCTTGGCCTTCTGTGTTTATCTGTCAGATGACTTCAACTTGATTGAGAGCCCTTGGTGAGTCTTTTCATGTTAGTTCAATACAGTAGACTGTTATGGATGTCCGCTATATCAGTGGTGGGATTGACAGGATGGATTTTTTTGATAGTCTGTTTAGCTGCACAAGATGTGGTAGGAGCACTCCAAATCCCTGCTATAGATATACCATAGTAGAGTGACTGGGGAGAGCTTGAGCATATTGCATGGGAAAAAGATTTAATTTACAACAATAATTTATATCTACACTAGGGACGGTGACTTCATTAAAAATCCCCACTGCAGAAAAAGCCCAGGAGAACAATCATTGCAGACATCCTCCCTGAAAATGCTTAATGCACAGCCTAATGGAGTTCTTACTCACATCCTTCATATCTCACAGAGATAGCGAAATCACTGCCTAAGAGAGTCTCGAAAAGCCATTTACTCCTCTCCTATGCTGGAGCTAAAATCCACTTAAGTCTCCAGCACTGCAGGGAGTATTAAATATTCTCTGACTCCTGCTTCCTCCCAGTTATTTTTCCCCTCCCTGATCTACAGTCCCAAGTACAAACCCAGGCATTTTGCTAGAGCCCAGGCAGGAACAGAGCTCTTTAATTCTTTGTCTGGTCATCACTCCACCTGTAGTTCAATGGTTTTTTCAAGCATTTGACAGTAAAAAGCATTCTGCTAATTTTATTTTAATTCTCTTTTGTTTCTGTCCTTACATGTGACATATTTGCTAGGTGCATTCAAGTGAGGCCAAGGCACTGAAGGACAGGCTCTAGCAGAAAGTACTCAGAGAGTCTGGAACCTAGATGACTAAAGAGTTATTAGTCGTCCTCTTTCCCAGTAGAGGGTTAAAACCCTTTAAGTTATTTGTATTAATTTTTAAAAAAATACATATTAGCGTTTTAATGAAAAGACGAGAAGTTCAAGAAGAGACTGGCTTGCTGCGCTCTGTAGCCTACACAGGAAGAAACCTTTAAATGCTTTGACATCTAACAGTGCCAAAACGCACAAGCCTAACAGCTTTTCTTCCCATCAGTAACTGTGATATTCCAGCTGAATAAAAGTTAAATAAATCCTAGAAGGTTTACTTTTTACTATGGAACTGGAGAAAAAAAGACTAGACTTCACAGCAGCGTGAAATTCACCCAGGTCTCTCTATTTAGCTAAGTTTTCATATCTAGGAAAAGAACTGTGTTCAGGAAATAGCCTTGTTGCAAGCACTGACAAATGGATAACATGGGGTTTGCTATAGACCTTGACAAAAAATAAATGAGAACATCAATCACAATCTATTTGGGAAATCTCACTGCGGATTAGATGCAAGTTATGAATGCACCTCCCTAATTCATCTAACCCTTCATTCCTGTTAGATGCAGAATGCCAGCTGCCTGTAATATGTGACTTAGTATCATCACATATTTAAATATCTGTTTAAAGTTAACTTTTTACTTAAAGAGAAGAAAAAGAAATTCCACCTTGGAAAATTCTTGTGTACTTTGAGCAATTATCTTCAACTTCTTTTCCCTCTGGCCCCTTTTCATTGAGATCTGCTCTCCCTTCATATTTTTAGCCCAATACTGCTAACACCAAGTGTTTAAAAATAATACATAAATAAAGAAGAAAAGCTTAGAAAGTAATCAGACCTGTTTAAGCATCTTAAAATTGAGGGGCAAAAGTGTGTTAGGAGACTTATTTTTTTAAGTAGCCTTCCTATTTTTGTACCCTTAAGGGGAGGCTAAAAGTACAATATCAATACTAGATGCAAGTGTTAAATTTATCTGCCCATAAAAATGGGTGACTCTCCTCATCTCCTGCTTGAAAGGGAGACTCCTCTCTTTCCTTCCTCAGCTCCTGAAATACAGTCAGCTGCCTGTGCATCATCCTCTTCCCTGTATCTCTCTTTCTCCCCTCTCCTTTCACTTACTCCATGCTTCAGACTCTTCCATATCCCTTACGGTGTCTCAGAGTCATTTTCCCCACATGGGTCGTGGCCCCAAGAGCCTTGGCACCATAGGTCTTACCTTTGCCTGGAAGTGAGCACATCCAGAGACACAGAGAGGCTTTGAATCGCACAGCAGTGTCCCCTCTTAGAAGATACAAGGCTGAAGTACAAGCCAAGCCTTTAAAGAGAGACCACTTTGCTCTGCCAGTGAGGCAGACTAAAATAAAGCCTTCCCATTGCCCGGTGTAGAACAAGTCCTCTCCTCAGGTGAGCAACTTTTACCAATTTCCTGGCTTGCAACAGACTCTACACAGCTCTCTACAAGTTTCTGAGAAGAGTCTGTTGCCTCCAAAGGCTCAGGTATGTCTGCTCCACGTTACAGACCCTGCCATTTGAATGTAAGGCAATCTTTCTTGTTCCTCTGCAAGAGAAGCGTCATCTGAATGCAGCGGGTTCCATAAGGTATCACTCAGGTTTGCCAAGCTAAAATGAACAATTTGATAGGTGGCAAATGGAGCAGCTTGTTTTTCTTTGTCATTGGGTAATGTAGTCTTACTGGAAATTTCATCCAAATTTGAATGACTATTCCGCTTTTCTGAACCCTCTCCTGATCTCAGCACACACAGAGACTCCTGATGTTTTTACTTCTACCCCAAAACACATATTTCTGTCCTGTTATTCTATCTTTTAGCCCTGAATTACTGAGTCTTAGGCAGTTTTCATTGTTTAAAAAAAAAAAATCAAGAGATTGTTTTCTAGTTCTTGGTATATGATTATGAGCAAAAGAACAGGTATATAAAATAGCTGCTTTCAGCTTAAAACTCTCATTTGTTATTACTGACTTGCAACTATTGAATTTAATGGCAAGATTAAATTTTCACTACATTTTATTGCACAGGCATCACTCTTAGGAAAAAGATGAAAAGAGGGCTGGCTCACTTGGCAGATTGCTCATTAAGGTACATTCTTGCTATCTCTTGAGCATGATCTTAGCTTTATGCACGAAAGGATCCCCATGGCCTGAACACAGCTGGTGAATTCCTCCTGCATAGGAATAAAGCATGCAGACAAAGAGCCTGAGCCTTGTTTCCAAATAGCCTATCAAACCACCTCTACATACCCAGCTCCAGTTAAAACACTGGGTTAACCTAGCATCAAGAGACATAATTACATCTCATGTTTGTCTTATACTTTACAAATTGCAGAAATCTGTGAAAACTCAGGCAGTGTAAGAGCAGATGCCCTTGAATTGTCATTCGTCTCTCTGTGCAGAATCAGATTTTACAGTGCTTGTTCAGCTAAAAGCAAATGCTTTATTGCCACAATACTGCTTCATTTGTTTTTACAGACACTGCAATATTTTCCAAACCCCAAATTTCTAATGTGTTTTTAAAAATTCCTGTGTGTTTATCTGTGTGTCAAGTGAAAGCTAAGCCAAATGCTACCTTAATTCATTACCTACTAGAACATTTGGTGATGAGCATTTCCAAAGAAGAGTCTTCCCAGAGAAGTAAAAAGCTGAGCTGAGAGCAGGAACGAGCTCACCTGCAAACCGCGTGCCTTTGCTTTACAGAGATCTTACTCAGACGTCCAGCACCACGAAGCCAACATCCCTCTAATCCAACCCATTGGCACTCACCTAGTCACCGGGTTTTGAGAGTTGCTACAAAGATACAGCTTTTTAATCTTCCAAGTGTGACAATGCTTCTTGTCCCAGGGAGCAAAGTATAGTATGTGGCTGAGGCGGTTGTAGGTTGCAACTGTTGTTCTGGGGGTGGAAAGGGAGAAGGGAAGGTCTGAACGACGTTGTTATAGAAACTTCAACATAGCATTTTGAGACCATAGATATGAATTTGTGACTGATGAATATAATGGCCTTACTGGGGGGGTGAGGGGGAGGGGGGGGCAGTAAAAAACATAAAATAAGTACTCATGCTCTTTTTAAGCTTTATAAATCACACTAAAACCCATTTCTTAGAAAACCAATCTTGCAATGCCTTTTTGCACAGGCATAGTAAGAGCAATATTCTCTCTCTAATTACAGTCCTCCAGGTACCTATTTCCATTAAAATGTTCACAAGAAGTTTATTAACTAAGCTAGTAATCGCTGTCTAAGAAGACAAATAATCCAAAAAAGGTAAATAATAAAACATCAGTTGTATGCAGTTACTCTTACTTAATTATTTCCTTTCTTTCACCTTCGGCACAGGGACTGTACTGTCCCCTTATAGCCCAAACCCATCTGAATAACTCAAGCCCTGTCTGAATCTAGCTTAATCTTGCACAAACACAAGCACCTACTTTTGCTTGATTTGAACAGGAACACTTACAGCAGTGACAGATAGAGTAGAGTAGCTCAGTTGGAAGGGACCTACAACAACCATCTACTGCAACAATATTTACAGTGTGATCCAGAGCTTGTGGAACACCAAGAGATAATTCAAGTTTTATTCTACAAAGCAACATACAAAACCATATTAAAAAATATAAATGATGTTGAGGAGCCAGACCTTGTAACTTTAGGAAATAACAAAATTAAATTGGTCACAATTGCTTGTGTCTCCTGAACTCAGATCTCTTGCACGCATTTAAGATAAGCTGAGCTGAGCTGTAACTTCCTGAAGACTGGTTCTGCTTCCACGGGGCTGATGAATGGGATGAACGCACTTAGGTAATACAGGAAAGCTGGACAAATCTCTCATCTCCTGCTTCAGGCATCCAATTTCAGCCTCTAGGAACAAGATTTATATGTTCTTTTCTTTCTTTTTCTCTCTCTCTCTCCCCCGCCCTGCGTCATACCAGACAAGTAAGTTAAACTCACCCTTTTACAAGGGGCCACTACTCTTTCCTCATTATACGAGTGTCTGACTTAAGCCCATTAGTCAAATTGACAATGCTGCTAAACACTCCCAGCTGTAAGTAAAGTCACCTGAAGTTTTTAAGTTACTCAGCCCTGTATCACACTAACTACTCTGAATGGTGAAGTGCAAGACAACTCAAGTTAATTACCTCAGCTGAGTGGATGCTCTAATCTCAGTGAATTTCAGCCTTGATTTTCCATCTCTTTACGGAGATAAGCCTGTTTGACTTTACACCTCAAGAAACACTCAGGTGCTGGCGATGAGGTCCTGGAAGGACTCATATGATAATGAATCATTGTCTTCAGCACAGGATAGAGAATTAGGCAAGTGGCCACACACTAAAGTACAGGGACAATCCCAAATACTGAACAACTGCTCATGCAGTCAGAGCTGTCTCTTCTACATGCTGAGTGAAACAGCATCCTGATGAAATTATAACTTATGCTGAAAATGGGTGTCAAAGTGCATGCTTGCATGCATGCGAGTGAAACAGTTGCACTGACCATCTGAATTATAACATTTTCTAAACTGTGAATGTTTGACTTTACAGTCCTAACGTTAAATTTACGTTACAGCATAAATGGACTGTGACTTAAGGACCCAAGTCTTGGAGGAAACTAGAGGGTTTTTAAGCAGGCACTCACAAAAAACTTCCCAACATTTTTCTTTACGCAATCAAAACCAGGCATAATCTAGCATAGATGTTCCTATGACCGTTTTCATATAGATCACTGGATACCACAAATGCTTCTTCATGTATATATTTGTAAGTAATTTGACTTAGCTGAATATCCTATTATAGCTGAGGATCCAGACCATACAACTTGGGCATTCACAAAACCCTCCCAAATTTAATGTAATGTACAGGAGCCTAATTCCAGGACAATAGACTCAAAGCATGTATATTTAGTTTGATTTTTAGATAAACTTATTTTGCTGCTCTGCTCTTTGAATGCAGCAATAAATAACGTCAAGATACTGCAAGGGTCAATGCCACAGTGTGTAAACAATAAAAGTAATTTATTATGGTCTTGCTTCACAGGTGTCTATAGAAGAGTATACTCAGCACAAAAAAAAAAAAAAAAAGGTGTGAAGAAGCATACCATTCATCAGAATGACACACCATGGTAATTATTTATGCTCTTTTGGGAATATAGGTTCCAGTACAAGGAACTCTCTGTTACAGCAGCCTCGCTTCAGAAAAGTAAAAAATAATAATGCTTATATAAAAGTTCAGCAAGTTACAAGATTCTAAACCTGAATTTCAACAATTACTTTTATTTTCAAATGCAAGAGAGGTGAAGCATATGCCTTCACACTGTAAATATGCATGTAACTGATCTTAATATGGTTCTTATGAGATGCCATGTTTGAGTACTTTGACAAACACTAATACTTGCTGATTTTCCCATGTGAATATCTAAACATGGTCTTTTTTTTGAGGAAACATGCAAGTTTGGCTTTGTTTTGTAGGACCTCAGCTTTGCACAGTACTTTCTGACTCAGCACTAAAGGCCAATTTGATATCTAAGTTCTGTGCTGCAATCCTACCTCTTAAAAACTCTTAGCACAACTAATCTGTCAGTATTTTCTGCCTAGCTACATTCCTCAGAGAAATGGCCAGCTGCTCCCATCCCGTAAGGTTTTTCTTCAATCTGGAATACAATACTTTGCATAAAGGGCCGTAAGAGCATTTATTTAGACAACATCAGTCCCCTCCCCAACTAGAAAGCCATCCACTGCTGGCATTCCCACCAGTGACACACCTGAAAGTTCATTTCTAAGTTAATGGGATTTCTGGCTAGCTAGATCCGTACTGTAAGCAGATCTTACCTCTCAAATATTTTAATGTTTTACTTTTTCTTAAGATGTCTGAAATGTATAAAAGTGTCGAGCTTATTTACATTTTACACAATTTATTTTTCAAAACTTTTAGTAAGGAAGTGATCTTCAATTTGGCTCTTAAAAAAAGAAAATAATGAAAAGGAGGTTTTCAAAAACGTATTTGCATGAAATGAAAGGGTCTTAGAAAATTAAATGTCTCTTGCATAATTTATTGCATGCCACGTCTGGATTTTGCCAGCTAAAAGGTTTGATTTGAATCGAAGAGAAAGATTTTGCCCGTGGATTTTAAGGGAAGTTAAAGGTCTTACGCCGGCGGAGGAGCCTCTATTACACTCGTAGACACCAGGTGGCCCCATAGCACTCACTCACCTAACACACAGATTTCAGTTCTCCTATAGGGAACTGGGGAAGGAGCTGTAGAGTTTGATGTTCAAAGTTATGGCTGCTTGAAGCTTTAGAAGGAAAACTGCCTTGAATTTTATCAGATTTATATATGTACGTGTGTGTATGTATATATTTTTATGAAATTGCCGAGCCATAACTGAAGTTCTTTGAACTGCGTACATATTTACACTGTGCATTCATGCACAGTATGAACTCAGGAGTTTTCCAAATGTTAATTGGTATATGGTGCTCATGTTTTGGGGTTTCTTCTACGTCAGGTACTGGCATAGAAAGGAGAATGAGGTTTTGAGGTGTCACAGAGCAGCCCAGTTATGCAGGGCCCTTGTACCAGCCACAACAAATTCTAAGGCAGCTACAGTTTTCAGTGACATGACTGATGTTTCTTGAGATTTTTGCTGTCAGTCCTAAGTGAGGTACAGTTTAACCATCACAAGGCCTCTTCCTATAGGGCCCAAAATCCCTTTGGACAACCTTTGCTTTTTGCTCATTTTGTTCTGAACAGAATTTGCCTTACAGGATGGTCCAGTTGGCTTTGTCTGTTACAAGTAAAACACCCATTAGTAGCAAAGCCAGATTTCACTATGTGAAATATGTAGGGTTTTGGGAAAAAAAAAAAAACAGAAAGATTGATGGGTAGCTTCACATGAACTCTTTTGCATACTTCAGTATAGCTTTGGAATATGTCCTTAGGGTACTTGATCCAGTTCATGCGTTTGTAATGGGTGATAGACCACTGGCTGCCAAAGGACTTTGATAACAATGGCATCAAAAAAGCAATTCTGCTGGTTCAAATGAGAGACCTACACAAGCTGAAAGAATTAGACTGAGGTGACTAGATGGGAACCTTTAGCATGAGTATGCTTAGACTCCCTCAAGTTTTAGTACAGTAAAAATCACTGCTAGCTACACTTTGATCAACATGAAGAACAGGATCTAATCCAGCTTGTCATTCCAGAAGCAAATATTAACAGAGTATTGCAAGGATTTCTCCTTGTACCAAAGGGAATCTGGGCTAACTAAAGCATATCATAAACTTTATTTATCTAACTCACGCCATCATGAAGTAGTGACAAGCAGAATCACTCTATGCAGCGCTTTCCCAGCTTACATGCTAGCAAGTAAAGGGAGCACAGATGCAACTTCAAGCATCCTTCCTTCCTTCTCTTCAGAACAGCAGATCTAGAAAGAGATTTAAGGGCTGCGGTTAGATGTACAAAACCCATATGGCATACAGGATCCAGACTTGTTTTGGCCACAGAGGGATCATGATGAGAACAAGAGGGAGAAAAGAAAGGTGTTCTGTTGACTGAACAACTGAACTTTCGTTGAGTACATGCAGTAAATTGTCACAATACAAAAAAACCTGTGCTTTTCTGACAGCCAGACTTACAGTATCTTAATGAGGAATAGAGCATTTCGGTGACTACTGTAGGAAATCTGTTAATCACAGGACAATATAACAGCCACACAACTACTGGAAAAGTATTGGTAACTTTGTGAAGAGCATGACAGTTGCACTAAGCAACATACTTCTGGCAAAGGAAATGGAAATGTGGTCGCAGGACATTTTGTTGGGGAGTTGCACACTGTCAGCACAAGGTAGAGTGCAGAAAAGGCTTCCCCAGGTTAGGAACTCCATACAGGAGTAGTAGCCAGAGCCCTAAGTTAAGCACCTAGAATGTGCCAGAGAGGCTATTCTGATTTTGATGCACCTATAGGTTTAGTGAGGAACTAGCATTTCCCATTGCCTAGTTGTGAGGAGGGCCACAACCTGAAATTACACTCTTCAATGGAGTTTGAGAAGCAAGAGCTTAAGACTTCAGGAATAGAAGAATGGCTTTGGACTGTGGATACTAGAAGTAAGCCCCTGTTTTCAAACAAGCAAATACTAATCCTATATACCTACCCATAAAAAGTGTGAATGATCCCATCTTTTCTATTAAGGTTTAAAGGCTAGAAAGCTAACCCAGGAAGGAGACCTCACTGTATCCTCATTCAGATTAAAACACGCAATTTCACCAGAATGTGTAATACCTACCAGCAATGAAGGCAGTTTTGGAGTAGGAGGAAAAAAACATCTTCAGTATCTCCTTTTAAAGCTTTACTGGTAGACACTATGTGATTTAAGATTCGCTGGGACAAGGAGGCATGATGTTGTAGTCTGATGGTTAGGATACTTACCTGAGAGAGTCTTGGGCTGTCTTTGTATTTTATTGGCCAGCTGTAATGCCACCATCTCTTAAAAGAAAGCAGTAACTAACATCCCTGCAGAGCTTGGTCCTGTAGGAACGAGTATGGTAGATGCTGCAAGAATGCACTTACTAGACAAAGCTGAAGTGGAAGGGTAAGTATATCTATATGATTAAGCACCAGCATCAGACTGGCAGGCACTGAAGTGACTTTGGAACAGGTAGAGAACCGGAGGTATTAAAACATTTTTTAAAAATCAAATAGGGAGGAAAAAAGTTAATTAGGTGACTCCAGTGGGAAGACCCAATTCTCCTCTCAATAAAACCTCAATAAAAAATAAATTTCCCCTCAATACCCGCCCGCCCCCCCCCCCCCCCCGCTCTTGTATTCG